>NC_053022.1:110887100-111176572 GCF_003073215.2 Triticum urartu
GCTGGTCCTTTAAGCTTGAGTGGGAGGTATTTGATGGCGTGGAGATCATCGCCGCGGGCCATGTGGATATGAAGGAGATAATCCTCGATCCATACCGCAGGATCTGTTGTGCCATCGTATGATTCGATGTTTATGGGTTTGACACCCTCGGGGATTTGATGATCCATTACTTCGTCTGTGGAGCATAGTGGGTGTGCGGCGCCTCTGTACTGGGCTATATCACGACGTAGCTCCAATGAGCTTTGTCTACTGTGTTCGGCCCTACCGGATTTGTGTCCGGCGTGACGGTTATCGTCTCGAGTCATGGGGCGCCCATGCAATCCGTAGATCGATCTTGTTTGCCTTGCCTTGTCCTCCAACATATCTCGCTGGTCTGGCGCATTTTCCCGTGCCTTGGTACGTGGTGCGGCTTGAGTGGAGGGCCGAGAGGCCTCTCTGTCGCGGCCACGAGGTGGCCGGTCGGCCGTATCAAGTGCTGGTGATGTAGGTTTAAGTGCTTCCTCCTCTAATCAGGGTAGCAACCTGCGCTTTGGGTAGCTCTTAGAGGGGCGTTCGAGTTTATGCTCTTCGGCCGCAAGGAGTTCGGTCCATCTGTCGACTAGCAAATCTTGATCAGCTCTAAGCTGTTGCTGTTTTTTCTTGAGGCTTCTTGCCGTGGCCATAAGCCTGCGTTGAAAACGCTCTTGCTCGACAGGATCCTCTGGCACGATGAATTCGTCGTCGTCGAGGCTTGCCTCGTCTTTGGAGGGAGGCATATAATTATCGTCCTCGACCTCTCTGTCTGCCGCTCTCTCGTGAGGGCCGGCTTCTCCATCCTCCTGTGCTGAATCTTGCTGGAGGGGTTTTTCTTCGGCACTCTCCAGAGTATTATTATCTCCCGTGCTGGAATCACCATATTTGCTTTGGCGGGATTTTGAGCGGCGCCGCTGACGCCGGCGCTTAGGCTGTTTCTTGGGGGGGTCATCCTCCGCTGTTCCATCGCCATCTCCTTCTTTTGGAGTGTCCACCATGTATATGTCATATGACGAGGTGGCTTTCGAGGGCCCAATAGACGCTGGTTCTTCATCGTCTCCTGCATCAGCGTCCATACTGTCGATGTCTTCGGAGTCGAAGTCGAGCATGTCGGTTAAATCATCGACAGTGGCTACAAAGTGGGTGGTGGGTGGGCTTTGAATTTCTTCATCGTCCGTATCCCAACCTTGCTGACCGTAGTCTGGCCAAGGCTCTCCTGATAAAGAGAGAGACTTTAGTGTCTTCAGAATATCGCCGAAAGGCGAGTGCTGAAAGATGTCCGCGGCAGTAAACCCCATGATCGGCGCCCAATCGGATTCGATCGGCAGGGGCGCGGAGGGTTTGGAGTACGGAGAGGAGTCCGGCTCCTTGGAGTCACGAGTCTCGCGGAGTGCGGGGCTGGTGTTCGGCTCGATCGCCATTGGGATCGCAGCCCCCGAGGCGGCGTCCAACCACCCATCCTCGATCAGCACAGTTGGTTCTGAATTAAGGGTCGAAACCGATGCGGGTGCGGCCACCAGGGCACTGTTCGGCGGCAGAGCTAGATCATGCTTGTCGTGACAGTGCGGCGCGCTTGGCAGTGGCTCGAATCCGTCGAAGATCAAGTCCCCGCGGATGTCGGCCGTGTAGTTTAAACTTCCAAATCTAACCTGACGGCCAGGGGCATAGCTTTCGATCTGCTCTAGATAGGCAAGTGAATTGGCCCGCAGTGCGAAGCCGCCGAAGACAAAGATCTGTCCGGGGAGGAAGGTCTCACCCTGGACTGCATCGCTGTTGATGATCGTATGAGCCATCAAGCCTAACGGCGACGACACAGAGGAACTCTCAATGAAAGCACCAATGTCGGTGTCAAAACCGGCGGATCTCGGGTAGGGGGTCCCGAACTGTGCGTCTAGGCCGGATGGTAACAGGAGGCAAGGGACACAAAGTTTTACCCAGGTTCGGGCCCTCTTGATGGAGGTAAAACCCTATGTCCTGCTTGATTAATATTGATGATATGGGTAGTACAAGAGTAGATCTACCACGAGATCGGAGAGGCTAAACCCTACAAGCTAGCCTATGGTATGATTGTTGTTCTGTATGTTGTCCTACGGACTAAAACCCTCCGGTTTATATAGACACCGGAGAGGGTTAGGGTTACACAAAGTCGGTTACAATGGTAGGAGATCCACACGTCCGTATCGCCAAGCTTGCCTTCCACGCCAAGGAAAGTCCCTCCCGGACACAGGACGAAGTCTTCAATCTTGTATCTTCATAGTCCAGGAGTCCGGCTGAAGGTATAGTCCGGTCATCCGGACACCCCCTAATCCATGACTCCCTCAGCTGCCATGCCTGTCGACCACCAGATCTTGGAGGAGCACCTCGTCTTCAAGGCCACCGTCGACACCGCCACGCGGTTGTCTACTTTAAAATATAGTTTGTGTTGTTTTCTCGAGGCCACCGCCAGTGCCTTCTAGTGATTTGTCCTCTGTAATGTTAATGTGCAATCTGATGTTCAGTTAATAGTTTGGTCCTCTAAAATGTAATGTTTAGTTAACACGTTGGTCCAACAATTGCTACATTTTGTAGTACTGTTCTCAAGCATTCTTTGTTTTGTTAAGTGTCTTATCTTCTAGTACATGTTTTTATTCTGCAATGTCATGCTCAGTTAATTATTTTGGTTCATTTGGTCTGCCGTCCATTTAACTATTTGGTTCAGTTCTGCAATTTGATTTTCATTTGCTGTGGGTACAATTTTGTATTGTTATGCATGTGACACCAATTGAATTTGGCTGTACTCAATACATATTCTACTGATAGTATGGTGATAACCCACAAGTATAGGGGATCACAACAGTTTTCAAAGGTAGAGTATTCAACTCAAATTTATTGATTCGACACAAGTGGAGCCAAAGAATATTCTCAAGTATTAGCAGCTGAGTTGTCAATTCAACCACACCTGGGAACTTAATATCTGTAGCAAGGTATTTAGTAGCAAAGTAATATGATAGTAGTGGTAACGGTAGTAAAAGTAATATTTTTGGTTTTATAGTGATTGTAACAGTAGCAACGAAAAAGTAAATAAGCGAAGAACAATATATGAAAAGCTCGTAGGCAATGGACCAGTGATGGATAATTATGTCGGATGCGATCAATCATGCAACAATTATAACATAGGGTGACACAGAACTAGCTCCATTTCGTCAATGTAATGTATGCATGTATTCCGAATATAGTCATACGTGCTTATGGAAAGAACTTGCGTGACATCTTTTGTCCTACCATCCCATGGCAGCGAGGTCCTATTAGAAACTAAGGGATATTATGGCCTCCTTTTAATTGAGTACTGGACCAAAGCATTAACACATAGTGAATACATGAACTCCTCAAACTACTGTCAGCACCGGTAAGTATCCCGATTATTGTCACTTCGGGGTTAACGGATCATAACACATAATAGGTGACTATAGACTTGCAAGATAGGATCAAGAACTCACATATATTCATGAAAACTTAATAGGTTCAGATCTGAAATCATGGCACTTGGCCCTAGTGACAAGCATTAAGCATAGCAAAGTCACAGCAACATCAAACTCAGAACATAGTGGATACTAGGGATCAAACCCTAACAAAACTAACTTGGTTACATGATAAATCTCATCCAACCCATCACCATCTAGCAAGCCTATGATGGAATTACCCACGCACGGAGGTGAGCATCATGAAATTGGTGATGGAGGAAGGTCGATGATGACGATGGCGGCGGATTCCCCTCTCCGGAACCCCGAACGAACTCCAGATCAGCCCTCCCTAGAGAGATTAGGGCTTGGCGGCGGCTCCGTATCTAAAACGCGATGAATCCTTCTCTCTGATTTTTCTCTCCATGAACACGAATATATAGAGTTGGAGTTGAGGTCGGAGGAGCACCCGGAGGCCCATGTGGCAGGGGGGCGCATCCAGGGGGGTAGGCGTGCCCCCACCCTTGTGGATAGGGTGTGGGCCCCCTGGCCTTGATTCTTTCGCCGGTATTTTTTATATATTCCAAAAAGAATCTTCGTTGATTTTCAGTTGATTCCGAGAACTTTTATTTTTGCACAAAAATAACACCATGTCAATTCTGCTGAAAACACCGTCAGTCCGGGTTAGTTCCATTCAAATCATGCTAGTTAGAGTCCAAAACAAGGGCAAAAATGTTTGGAAAAGTAGATATGACGGAGACGTATCAACTCCCCAAGATTAAACCTTTGCTTGTCCTCAAGCAATTCAGCTGATAAATTGAAAGTGATAAAGAAAAACTTTTACAAACTCTGTTTGCTCTTGTTGTTGTAAATATGTAAAGCCAGCATTCAAGTTTTCAGCAAAGATTATGAACTAACCATATTCACAATAACATTTAGGTCTCATGTTTACTCATATCAATGCATAATCAACTAGCGAGCAATAATAATAAATCTCGGATGACAACACTTTCTCAAAATAATCACAATATGATATAACAAGATGGTATCTCACTAGGCCTTTTTGAGACCGCAAAACATAAATGCAGAGCACCTTTAAAGATCAAGGACTGACTGGAAATTGTAATTCATGGTAAAAGAGATCCAGTCAAGTCATACTCAATGTAAACTAACAGTAATACATGCAAATGACAGCGATGCTCTCCAACTAGTGCTTTTTAATAAGAGGGTGATGACTCAACATAAAAGTAAATAGATAGGCCCTTCGCAGAGGGAAGCAGGGATTTGTAGAGGTGCCAGAGCTCGGTTTTGAAATAGAGATGAATAATATTTTGAGCACATACTTTCATTGTCAACATAACTACCGAGAGATCTTGATATCTTCCATGCTGCACACATTATAGGCGGTTCCCAAGCAGAATGGTAAAGTTTATACTCCCCCACCACCAACAAGCATCAATCCATGGCTTTCCCGAAACAACGGGTGCCTCCAACTAACAACAATCCTGGGGAAGTTTTGTTTGCAATTATTTTGATTTGTTTTGAGCATGGGACTGGGCATCCCGATGACCAGCCATTTTCTCGTGAGTGAGGAGCGGAGTCCACTCCTCTTGAGAATAACCCGCCTAGCATGGAAGATACAGACAACCTTAGTTGATACATGATCTATTCGAGCATACAAAACAGAATTTTTATTTGAAGGATTAGAGTTCGGCACATACAAATTTACTTGGAACGGCAGGTAGATACCGCATATAGGAAGGTATGGTGGACTCATGTGGAATAACTTTTGGGGTTTATGGAGTTGGATGCACAAGCAGATTTCCCGCTTAGTACAAGTGAAGGCTAGAAAGAGACTGGGAAGCGACCAGCTAGAGAGCGACAACAGTCATGAACATGCATTAAAATTAATCAACACCGAATGCAAGCATGAGTAGGATATAATTCACCATGAACATAAAGATCATGGAGGCTATGTTGATTTTGTTTCAACTACATGCGTGAACATGTGCCAAGTCAAGCCACTCGAATCGTTCAAAGGAGGATACCACCCTATCATACCACATCACAACCATTTTAATAGCATGTTGGCACGCAAGGTAAACCATTCTAAACTCCTATCTAATTAAGCATGGCATGGGAAACTATAATCTCTAATTGTCATTGCAAACATGTTTCATTCATAATAGGCTGAATCAGGAACGATGAACTAATCATATTTACAAAAACAAGAGAGGTCGAGTTCATACCATCTTTTCTCATCTGAGTCAGTTCATCATATATCGACATTATTGCCTTTCACTTGCATGACCGGATGGTGTTGATAATTATAATAGTGCATGTGCATTGGACTAAGCTGGAATCTGCAAGCATTCAATACATGGGAGAAGACAAGGTAATATGGGCTCTTTGTTTGATCAACAACAATGCATATGAGAGCCACTCAACATTTTCATCATGGTCTTCTCCTCTCGACCCCCAAAGAAAAGAAATAAAACTTACACGGGAAAGCTCCCAACAAGCAAAAGAAGAACGAGAAATCTTTTTGGGTTTTCTTTTAATTACTACTTCTATAGGCATGGAAAGTAAACTAGTTAAAAGCTACAACTATTTTTTTGGTTTTTCTTAAGGTTTTTCAAACACATAAGAAGAAAGCTTAAAAAGAAATTAAACTAGCATGGATGATACAATGAAAAAGTAAGAGCACCGACAACTGGCATGAGTGTGTGAACATGAATGTAATGTCGGTGAGAAATACATACTCCCCAAGCTTAGGCTTTTGGCCTAAGTTGTTCTATGCCCATGGATCAAAGTGGCCCTCTCCGGTGTATGGAGGAGTTTCCTCTAGGTGCCACTGGTTGGCGATCTCCTCCAGATCCCACTGATAAACAGACTGACGGTAAGGATCAAGTGGTGGCTCCAGCTCAGGCTCTGCAGCTGACATCTGGCCACGATACACATGAATGGCCTCAGGCAAAATGAGGTATGTGCGTGAAAATATGTTAAACAAAGAGGGCGCAGGCAAGGTAATAATCTCACAAGAATTTTTACCAAATATTAATTTGTACTTAAGTATCTTCTTCTTATCCTTAATAATAAACTCATGTGCTGCTGTACTCTTATAATCTAGAACAATAGGAAACAACAACTTTTCCTCTTTCTCAAAATGCCTGATAGGTATGTTAAAGTGTGCCGCAAGGCGCGAGGCAAAGATACCTCCGAGGACGGGGACCTTTGTACGGTTTAGATTTAATCGTTTAGCAACAATAGCGCCTAAACTGAAAGTAGTATCACGAAACATGGCATGGCGCAAAACAACAATATCAGGGGCACTAAGGTTTCCGCAGTTCCCACGACCAATTAAACATCTACTAGCAAATATTGCGAAGTAACACAGAACAGAAAAATGTATGCTAGTGATTCTTGCATCAAAAACCTTTCTAGTTTCACCTATAGCAATCATATCAATAAACCCTTCCACATCGTTATGATGCGGTTCCTCTACGCTGCCCGCAAAGGGTATCATACAGACCCGGCAAAAATCATAAAGTGACATATCCTTATGCTCATCATACAAATAAAATTCCACCGAAGGTGGCGATCTCCTAGCATGGAAATGAAAATTTTGCACAAAAATATTGGTAAGTAAGAGATACTGTTCACGACGGTCGTGGAGGAAGTCGGTGAGGCCTGCATTCTCAGCCAAATAATAAAAATCTTTATATATCCCGGCTTCTCTCAAGAACTCATCACAAGGACATTCACACGGCCGAACCTCCCCAGTACGAGGGAGATTATACTTGGGCTTCTTGTTCTCTTCACTTTGCTTATCCTTAGAGCTTCGGCTCGATGAGCCCCTCAAAAATATCTTCATCTTTTTCTGAAAATTTCTGAAATTTTTAGTAACTTAAAATAAAAGTGAACCAAACTCAACAAGATTGATAGCAACCACTCCTACAAGTGCCTAGAGGCCATATCATGCATTAAAACTACTTTTGACCACATAAATTTGACATGCAAGCTCAAGAACAGGGTCACCTAAGCAGCAAACATTTGCAATGAATAAAGCACTAGAACAAAAACTAATTGGACCATTGGAGGAGTCACATACCAAAGAACAATCCCCCAAAGTAGTTTTGTGAATGGAGCTTTGAGAAAGGAGATCGAAAATGGCAGCAAGATGAGAAAGAACTCGGGTTTGAGCTGGTGGATGATTTTTTTCTAGAGCAAGACAAAGTGTGTGGGTGCAAGGATAAGTGGAGGAGATCCACGTGGGGTCCACGAGGCAGGGGGCGCGCCCAGGGGGTGGGCGCGCCCTCCACCCTCGTGGGCACGTGGTGGGTCCCCCTGGTGTGTTCTCAGTGCTAGAAATTCTCAAATATTCTAGAAAAAATCATATTAAATTTTCAGGGCATTTGGAGAACTTTTATTTTCGAGGTATTTTTTATTGCAAGGATAATTCAGAAAACAGACAGAAAATACTATTTTTGCTTTATTTAATATAAGTAACAGAAAGTAAAAAGAGGGTACAGAAGGTTGTGCTTTGTAACTTCATCCATCTCATGCTGATCAAAAGGAATCCACTAAAAAGGTTGATCAAGTCTTGTTAACAAACTCATTCCGAATTGCATGAAACTGGAGAAATTTCGAATAACACTAGGTTACCTCAACTGGGATATGCATGTCCCCAACAATAAGAATATCATATTTCTTCTTGACAGTAGGAAGAGGAAATTCAAAACCTCCAATAGTAATAGTTGGAATTTTTTCAATAGAATTGGTACTGTGGACTTGAGGTTGTTTCCTCGGAAAGTGTACCATATGTTCATTACCATTAACATGAAAAGTGACATTGCCTTTGTTGCAATCAATAACAGCCCCCGCAGTATTCAAAAAGGGTCTACCAAGGATAATCGACATACTATCGTCCTCGGGAATATCAAGAATAATAAAGTCCATTAAAATAGTAACGTTTGCAATCACAACAGGCACATCCTCACAAATACCGACAGGTATAGCAGTTGATTTATTAGCCATTTGCAAAGATATTTCAGTAGGTGTCAACTTATTCAAATAGTGTCTACGATATAAAGAGAGAGGCATAACACTAACACCGGCTCCAAGATCACATAAAGCAGTTTTAACATAGTTTCTTTTAATGGAGCATTGTATAGATGGTACTCCTAGATCTCCAAGTTTCTTTGGTATTCCACCCTTAAAAGTATAATTAGCAAGCATGGTGGAAATTTCAGCTTCCGGTATCTTTCTTTTATTAGTAACAATATCTTTCATATACTTAGCATAAGGGTTCATTTTAAGCATATCAGTCAAATGCATACGCAAAAAGACAGGTCTAATCATTTTAGCAAAGCACTCAAAATCCTCATCATCCTTTTTCTTGGATGATTAGGAGGAAAAGGCATGGGTTTTTTAACCCATGGTTCTCTTTCTTTACTGTTCTTCCTAGGAACAAAGTCTCTCTTATCATAACGTTGATTCTTTGATTGTGGGTTATCAAGATCAATAGCAGGTTCAATCTCTACATCATTATCATTGCTAGGTTGAGCATCAACATGAACATCATCATTAACATTATCACTAGGTTCATGCTCATTAACAGATTATGTTTCAAGATCAGAAATAGAAATATCATTGGGATTCTCAGGTGTGTCAACAACAGGTTCACTAGAAGCATGCAAAGTCCTATCATTTTTCTTTTTCCTTTTAGAAGGACTAGGTGCATCTACATTAGTTCTCTGAGAATCTTGCTCAATTATCTTAGGGTGGCCCTCAGGATACAAAGGTTCCTGAGCCATCTTCCCCCCTCTAGTCATAACTCTAACAGCATTATCATTTCTTTTATTATTTAATTCATTGAGCAAATCATTCTGAGCCTTAAGTACTTGTTCTACTTGAGTGGTAACCATATAAGCATGTTTACTAATAAGCTTAAGTTCACCTTCAACACTAGCCATATAATCACTCAAGTGTTCAAGCATATCAACATTACGTTTCAATTGTCTACCAATATAAGCATTGAAGTTTTCTTGCTTAACAATAAAATTATCAAACTAATCTAAGCATTGGCTAGCAGACTTATAACGAGGAATATCACCTTCATCAAATCTATAGAGAGAATTTACCTTTACTACCCGTGTCGGGGTATCAAGACCATGTATCTCTTCAATAGGTGGTAAATTCTTAACATCTTCAGCTTTAATACCTTTTTCTTTCATAGATTTCTTTGCCTCTTGCATATCTTCAGGACTGAGAAATAGGATACCCCTTTTCTTCAGAGTTGGATTAGGAGTTGGTTCAGGAAGTGTCCAATCATTTTCATTACTCAACAGATTATTCAATAGCAATTTAGCTTGATCAACAGTTCTTACCCTGAAAACACAACCAGCACAACTATCCAGGTGGTCTCTGGAAGCATCAGTTAGTCCATTATAAAAGATATCAAGTATTTCATTTTTCTTGAGAGGATGATCAGGCAAAGCATTAAGTAATTGGAGAAGCCTCCCCCAAGCTTGTGGGAGACTCTCTTCTTCAATTTGCACAAAATTACATATTTCCCTTAAGGCAGCTTGTTCCTTATGAGCGGGGAAATATTTAGCAGAGAAGTAATAAATCATATCTTGGGGACTACACACACAACAACATCACCCTTTAATGAGAACTGAAATAGCTTAAGGATAAAGTAATAGCGATTTTTCTCATCATTAGTGAACATGGTGGCTATATCATTTAATTTAGTAAGATGTGCCACAACAGTTTCAGATTCATAGCCATAGAAAGGATCAGATTCAACCAAAGTAATTAACTCAGGATCGACAAAGAAATCATAATCCTTATCAGTAATAAAGATAGGTGAAGTAGCAAAAGCAAGGTCATATTTCATTCTAGCATTAAAAGACTTTTCTTTGAGCTTAGCTAATAATTTCTTAAGATCCGATCTATCATTGCAAGCTAAGAATTCTCTAGCAGTTTCTTCATCCATAACATAACCCTCAGGCACAACAGGAAATTCATATCTAGGGGGAGAATCTTCATCATCACTTTCATCAATATTATCAGTTTCAATAATTTCATTCTCTCTAACCCTAGAAAGTTGTTCATCAAGAAATTCACCTAGTGGCACAGTATTATCAAGCATAGAAGTAGTTTCACCATAAGTATCATGCAAAGCAAAAGTGGCATCATCAATAACATGTGACATATCAGAATGAATAGCAGGAGTAGGTGTCACAAGTTTACTCAAAACAGAAGGTGAATCAAGTGCAGAGCTAGATGGCAGTTCCTTACCTCCCCTCATAGTTGAGGGGAAAATATTGGTTCTTTTATCTTTCAAGTTCTTCATAGTGATCAGCAGATATAAATACCAAGTGACTCAAAGAATAGAGCTATGATCCCCGGCAACGGCGCCAGAAAATAGTCCTGATAACCCACAAGTATAGGGGATCGCAATAGTTTTCGGGGGTCGAGTATTCAACCCAAATTTATTGATTCGGCACAAGGGGAGCTAAAGAATATTCTCAAGTATTAGCAGCTGAGTTGTCAATTCAACCACACCTGGAAACTTAATATCTGCAATAAGGTATTTAGTAGCAAAGTAATATGATAGTAGTGGTAACGGTAGCAAAAGTAATATTTTTGGTTTTATAGTGATTGTAACAGTAGCAACGAAAAAGTAAAAAAGCGAAGAACAATATATGAAAATCTCGTAGGAAATGGATCAGTGATGGATAATTATGTCAGATGCGATCAATCATGCAACAATTATAACATAGGGTGACACAAAACTTGCTCTAGTTCATCAATGTAATGTAGGCATGTATTCCGAATATACTCATACGTGCTTATGGGAAGAACTTGCATGACATCTTTTGTCCTACCCTCCCATGGCAGCGGGGTCCTATTGGAAACTAAGGGATATTAAGGCCTCCTGTTAATAGAGTACTGGACGGAAATGATTTTCTGGGATTCACCGTGTGGGATGTACATACCTACAGAAATGATTTTCTGGGATTCACCGTGTGGGATGTACATACCTACGGAAATGATTTTCTGGGATTCACCGTGTGGGATGTACATACCTACAGAAATGATTTTCTGGGATTCACCGTGTGGGAAGTACATACTTACAGAAATGATTTGGTTTTGATGCCTCGCCCGATCGCACATGGCCCCAACCTGTGTCCCAGGAGGGCCTATCCCCGATGATTTATGGGTCGTGTGGGAAGGACCCCCCTATCACACACACTCACTTGGCGACGGTTCCAAATGCCGTCACAGAAAGGGGTTAAAAACCGTTTGTATAGCACGTCGCTGTACCAGTGCAACTTAATTGAAGGATCTTTTACTCAATCCATAGGTAGATATGGTGGACTCTCATGGCAAAACTGGGTTAAGGGATGTTTGGATGCACAAGTAGTATCTCTACTTGGTGAAAAAGATTTGGCTAGCATGGTATGAGAAGCAAGCTCAACATGTTGGAGGATCCATGACAATATAACTTCTATTCGGATATAAGGAAACATAACCCATTATGTTGTCTTTCTTGTCCAACATCAACTTTTTAGCATATAGTATTTTAATGAGTGCTCACAATCACAAAAGATGTCCAAGATACTGTATTTATATGTGAAACCTCTCTTTCTTTGTTACTTCCTATTAATTGCAACAATGACCAAAACTATGTTTGTCAACTCTCAATAAATTTTATTCATCATACTCCTTATATGTGAAGTCATCACTCTCCATAAGATCATTATATAATCTTTTTTACTTCTTATAATCGTATTCTCTTTTTTCCATGATCAAAGCAAGAACCAATTTGAACTTGCTCGGTCTTTTCAATTGCGGCCTTATAATGCAATCTCATTCATGAAAAGGAGGTGATCCGGCCGCACCTTCCAGTACGGCTACCTTGTTACGACTTCACTCCAGTCGCAAGCCTAGCCTTAGGCATCCCCACCTGGGGAGTTTATAAATAAAAAATATCACTAATTCCATCTTCTATACTCAGATATACCATGAGACCCTCAACTCAAAACTACTCTTTATTATATAGCTCTCGGACTCGATTACATAGATAGATCACAAAGCAAAACTCAAAGACTAAATCATACTAGAACTTTTATTCTACTAGATCAAGATATAACCAAAAGGATCAAACTAAGATAAATGATAAAGGTAAAGATGTGAAGGTGATATGATACTGGGGCACCTCCCCCAAGCTTGGCACAAGCCAAGGGGAGTGCCCATAACCATGTACTCAAGTCTCCTTCTTCGAAGGTGGTGGTGATAAGGTTGATGATCTATCTGTCAGCTTCATTAAGGTACCCTTCAGATCCTGCAGTTCTTGGAGTACACGTCGGAGCATATTTGCATTCTTCTGAATTTCCTCCAAAAGATACTTATTTTCAGGCCACCAAGAACTTTTCCCTGCATCACTTTCACTTGGACGGGATATATCCCATTTGGAGGGTATATGTGCACGAGGAGTATTCTCCACTCCATAGTTATGAACCAAATTATGGAAGTTGTTCCTATGTAACCTGTGTAAGGGCCTCCTAGGGGGAAGCCCTTCTCGTATCTTTTGGCCTTCATGGTTGCTTGTAGTCCCTATTGCTTGATGGGGATGTGGAATAGTGGAGATGCCGGCTAGAGTACCTCTCTCCGAAGTCAGAGGCTAAACCTCAAGTGAATCTCCTTCGTCCTCCTCCATCCTGACTCCCTCGGCATCCTCCCTCCCGAGTTCCATCTGCATCAACCAAGCATCGTCTTCTACATTTTTGGAAGAGGAAGAAGACATGATGCCTGGCATTGAAAACTCTGGCAAAAAATAGCTTGAGAAAAGAATAGAGGATATTGCCACGGTACGGTGGTCAAAACTTCTTGCTCTACCGGTTGAGGTGAAGATACCTCAAACAAACCCCTCAACGTATGATTTTCCATAGTGACAAGTGATAGTAAATTTTAGCACGTAATATAAAATTTTCCTTACCAAAGTCCACTCACCAAAGGCGCTTCACTCCCCGGCAACGGCGCCAGAAAAGAATCTTGATGACCCACAAGTATAGGGGATTGATTGCTATCTAACTATAGCGCCAGAAAAGCTCATGTCTGCTAGGACTACACGGTATTTCCCCAAAGAGGAAGGGATGATGCAACACAGCGACGGTAGGTATTTTCCTCAGTGAAGAAACCAAGGTTATCGAACCAGTAGGAGAACCAAGCAACACAACTTAAACAACACCTGCACACAGATAACAACACCTCGCAACCCGACATGTTAAAGGGGTTGTCAATCCCTTTCGGGTAACGATGCCAGAAATTTGTAGTAGATTGGAATAATAGATCGCAAATAAAATAAAGTGCAGCAAAGTATTTTTGGTTTAATAGATCAGAATAAAAACACAAAGGAAAAGTGGATTGCAAGCAAATATATGAGAAAGACGACCCGGGGGCTGTAGGTTTCACTAGTGGCTTCTCTCAAGAAAGATAACAAATGGTGGGTAAACAAATTACTGTTGGGTAATTGATAGAGCCTCAAATAATTATGACGATATCTAGGCAATGATCATTACATAGGCATCACGTCCAAGATTAGTAGACCGACTCCTGCCTGCATCTACTACTATTACTCCACACATTGACCGCTATCCAGCATGCATCTAGTGTACTAAGTTCATGAAAGAACGATGACATGATGTAGACAAGATCCATTTATCTATTGAGTAGATATAGATCCCATCTTTTTATCCTTAGTAACACGATACATACGTGTTGTTTCCCTTTCTGTCACTGGGATCAAGCACCGTAAGATCGAACCCACTACCGGGCACCTCTTTCCATTGCAATATAAATAGATCAAGTTGGCCAAACAAAACCCAAATATCGGAGAAGAAATACGAGGCTATAAGAGATCATGCATATAAGAGATCAAGGAAACTCAAATAACTTTCATGGATATAAAAAGATCTGACTGATTATAAACTCAAAGTTCATCGGATCCCAACAAACACACCACAAAAAGAGTTACATCATATGGATCTCCAAGAGACCATTGTATTGAGAATTCAGCGAGAGAGATAAAGCCATCTAGCTACTAACTATGGACCCGAAGGTCTACCAAGAACTACTCATGCATCATCGGAGAGGCACCAATGGAGGTGGTGAACCCCATCCGAGATGGTGTCTAGATTGGATCTGGTGGTTTTGGACTCTGCTGCGGCTGGATAAATATTTCGTCGACTCCCCTAGGGTTTCTAGATTTTTGGGGTATTTATAGAGCAAAGAGGCGGTCCGGGGGCACCCGAGGTGCGCACATCCCACCAGGGCGCGCCTGGGCCTCCTGGCACGCCCTAGTGGGTTGTCCCCTCCTCGGGACTGCCCCTAGGTGCAACCAGGGCCCATTGCCTTCCTTTTGGCCCATAAAAAATCATTGTGGAGTTTCGTGGCATTTGGACTTCGTCTGATATTGATTTCCTGCGATGTAAAAAAACATGGAAAAAATAGCAACTGGCACTTGGCACTATGTCAATAGGTTAGTACCAAATAATGATATAAAATGATTATAGAACATCCAAGATTGATAATAAAACAACATGGAACAATCAAAAATTATAGATACGTTGGAGACGTATCAGCATCCTCAAGCTTAACTCCTACTCGTCCTCGAGTAGGTAAGTGATAAAAACAGAAATTTTGATGTGGAGTGTTGTTTATCATGTCATATCATATTCTTTTCTTTATAGCATGGACATTTGGTCTTTTATGTGATTCAAAGCAATAGTCTAGTTTTGACATAATAATTTAGATAATCAAGCATATCAACAAGCAACCATGTCTTTCAAAATATCAACACTAAAATAAGTTATCCCTAGCCCATCATGCTCAAACATTGATCCATTCATGAAGCACACTCGAATATTAGCTACACCCAATACTTAAGTACGATCATATTACCTCCTAGTTGGTGCTTTTTATAAGAGAAGATGGAGACTCAAATTCAAAAATAAAAATTGCATAAAGTAAAAGAAAGGCCCTTCGCAGACGGAAGTAGGGATTTGTAGAGGTGCCAGAGCTCAAAGCTAAAAATAGAGATAAAAACATTTTGGGAGGTGTATCCATCTCACCAACGAAAACAACTCAGAGTTCGAAACACTTTCCATGCTAGATATGCCATAGGCGGTTCCCAAACATAAAATAAAGTCTATTCCTTTTTCCACCATTCTTTCACTTTTCATGGCTAACCGTATCCACGGGTGCCCTCCATACCAACACTTTCCAATGAATTTATTATTTGATAACATAAAGTAAATTCATTTTTTGCATTTCCGGACTAGGCATCCTTAAAACCTTTGCCTTACTCTTGTGCAATGACAGATGAATAAACACTCATCATGAGAATAACACATCAAGCATGGAAAATATTAGCCACCTGTTACCGTTTCACGAGCGAAACAGACACACAAAAGAGAAGTTTATTTTGAAAATTAGATATGGCACATGAAAATTTGCTTAGAACGGCAAAAGAATACTGCATATAGGTAGATATAGTGGACTCATGTGGCAAAACTGGTTTAAAGGATTTTTTATGCACAAGTAGAGGTCATACTTCGTGCAAAATGAAGGCTAGCAAAAGATTGGGAAGCGACCAACCAAGAAACGGATAATATAATAAGCAAGCATTAAGCATAATTAACACCAAATAATGCACCACAAGTAGGATATAATTTTCATTGCATGATTATTGACTTTTGTGCATGCATAGGGAATCACAAACCTTAACAACAATATTCTTACTAGAGCACAATTACTCATCAACATAACTCACATATCACATCATCATATCTCAAAACTATTATTAAGAATCAAGTTTATTTTGTCGAATGATCTTCATGACACATTTATTTTTCTTTTTTTCTTTATCCTTCTTGGATATCTATCACTTTGGGACTAATTTTCATGTGTTTCTTTTCATAAGCTCAAACAAATATAAGTGAAGATCATGAGCATAACAAATTTTCTTTCTGTCAAAATAATTTAAGTGAAGCAAGAGAGAATTTCTTCAAAATTTTACTAACTCTCAAATAAATATAAGTGAAGAAAGAGAGCATTTCTTCAAAAATACTAAGCACACCGTGCTCAAAAAGATATAAGTGAAGCACTAGAGCAAGTCCTAGCTCATAAAAGATTTAAGTGAAGCAGAGAAAGCAAATCTAACAAGTCATGATATAATTTTGGCTCTCTCAAATAGGAGTGTCTGGCAAGAATTGATGACTTAAAACACAAAATAAAACAAGCAAAGACACATATCATACAATATGCTCCAAGAAAAACACATATCATGTGACGAATAAAAACATAGTCTCGAGTAAAATACTGATAGTTGTTAGAAGAAAGAGGGGATGCCACTCGGGGGCATCCCCAAGCTTAGGCTCTTCTATCCTTCCTTCATCCATCGTAAGATAACCCAAAACTTGAAAACTTCAATCACACAAAACTCAACAAAAACCTTGGTGAGATCCATTAGTATAAGAATAATAAATCACTACTATGAGTGCTGTATCAAACCAATTATTATTTTGTTTTTGTATTATATCTATTGTATTCCAACTTTTATATGGTAAAAACTCATCAAAGAGAACCATAGAGCCATCAAAATAAGCACACAACACAAAGAAAACAGAATCTGTCATAACAGAACAGTCTGTAGTAATCCAACTATTTCAAATACTTCTGTAACTCAAAAAATTATGCCAAATTAGGACGACCTGAGTAATGTGTATATTGATCTACTGCAATTGGAATGAGTATTTTATCGCTCTCTGGTAAAAAATGATAATTAATTTCATGAGCGCAAAAGTTTCTATTTTTTCAGCAAGATCAAACAACTATCACCCAAGAAGATCCTAAAGGCTTTACTTGGTACACGCACTAATTAAAACATAAAAAGCACAATCATAACAGTAGCATTGTTGTGCTAACACTCAAAAACAGGAAGCAAAAAGGAAAAATAAAATTTATTCATTGGGCTGCCTCCCAACAAGCGCTATTGCTTCATGCCCCTAGCCAGGGATAAGATTTCAATGATGCTCACACAAAAGATAATAATTGAAATGAAAAGAGCATCATGAAGCACATGACAAAAACATTTAAGTCTAACATACTTCCTATGCATAGGAATTTTATAAGCAAACAAATCATCAAGATAAGAAACATCTAACATATGCAAAGAAGAGGAATAAAATATTGACGATCTCAACATAATGAGAGGTAATTTAGTAACATGAAAATTTCTATAACCATATTTCCCCCTCTCAAAATAATTATATGTAGGAACATAGTCAAATTCAACAATATAACTATCACATAAAATATTCTCTTCATGATCCACATGCATGCAAAGTTGACACTCTTCCAAAATACTGGGATTATCATCAAATAAATTCATGACCACTCCAAGCCCACTTTTATCAAAAATTTCATAAGATTGAACACTCTCCAAATATGCGGGATTATTATTACCTAAAGTTGACGCTCTTCCAAACCCACTTTCAATATTATTGAAAACACTATTATCCATATCATATTCATCATGAGGCTTAAATAAATTTTCAAGATCATAAGAAATATTATTGCCCCAATCATGATCATTGCAATAAGTAGTGGACATAGCAAAATTAGCATCCCCAAGCTTGGGGTTTTGCATATTATTATCACAATTGACATTAATAGAATTTATAGTAAAGTCATTGCAATCATACTTTTCATTCAAGGAGCTATCATGAATCATTTGATAAATTTCTTCATCCCAATTTTCAGATTCACGAATCTCAAGCAAAACTTCATAAAGATAATCTAGTGCACTCAACTCACTAGAAATTGGTTCATCACGATTGGATCTTTTAAAAAGATTAGCAAGTGGATGGGGATCCATATCAATAGATTTTTAGCAAGTGAAGATGCAAGCATATAGAAGCCACATGGCAACACAAGCAAACATGAGATCTGACGAGAAAACGGCAAACGAAAAAAGAGCGAATAAAACGACAAATTTTTGTGAAGTGGGGGAGAGGAAAACGAGAGGCAAATGGCAAATAATGTAAATTTCAAGGAGATGAGATTTGTGATTAGGAACCTGGTATATGTTGAAGATGCTCCCCGGCAACGGCGCCAGAAATTCCTTTTGATTGCTCTCTCACTATAGCGCCAGAAAAGTTCCTGTCGGCTAGGACTATGTCGGTATTTCCCCAAAGAGGAAGGGATGATGCAGCACAACAACGGAAGGTATTTCCCACAATCAAGAAACCAAGGTTATCGAACCATTAGTAGAACCAAGCAACACAACGTAAACAACACCTGCACACAGATAACAACACCTCGCAACCCAACGTGTTAAACGGGTTGTCAATCCCTTTCGGGTAACGATGCCAGAAATTTGTAGTAGATTGGAATAATAGATTGCAAATAAAATAAAGTGCAGCAAAGTATTTTTGTATTTTTGGTTTAATAGATCTGAATAAAAACACAAAGGAAAAGTAGGTTGCAAGCAAATATATGAGGAAGAAGACTCGGGGGCCGTAGGTTTCACTAGTGGCTTCTCTCGAGAAAGATATCAAACGGTGGGTAAACAAATTACTGTTTGGCAATTGATAGAACCTCAAATAATTATGACGATATCCAGGCAATGATCATTACATAGGCATCACATCCAAGATTAGTAGACTAACTCCTGCCTTCGTCTACTACTATTACTCCAGACATCGACTGCTATCCAGCATGCATCTAGTGTATTAAGTTCGTGGAAAAACGGAGTAATGCAATAAGAACGATGACATGATGTAGACAAGATCCATTTATCTATTATGTAGATATAGATCCCATCTTTTTATCCTTAGTAGCAATGATACATTGTTTCCCTTTCTGTCACCGGGATCAAGCACCGTAAGACCGAACCCACTACTGGGCACCTCTTCCCATTGCAAGATAAATAGATCAAGTTGGCCAAACAAAACCCAAATATCAGAGAAGAAATACGAGGCCATAAGAGATCATGCATATAAGAGATCAAAGAAACTTGGATAACTTTCATGGATATAAAAAGATATGACTGATCATAAACTCAAAGTTCATTAGATCCCAAACAAACACACCGCAAAAAGAGTTACATCATATGGATCTCCAAGAGACCATTGTATTGAGAATTCAGCAAGAAAGAGAGAGAAAGCCATCTAGCTACTTACTACGGACCCGAAGGTCTACAAAGAACTACTCACGCATCATCAGAGAGACACCAATGGAGGTGGTGAACCCCATCCAAGATGGTGTCTAGATTGGATCTGGATTCCGTGGTGGCTGGATGAATATTTCGTCGACTCCCCTAGGGTTTCTGGATTTTTGGGGTATTTATAGATCAAAGAGGCGGTCCGGGGGGCAACCGAGGTGGGCACAACCCACCAGGGCGTGCCTGGGCCTCCTGGCACGCCCTGGTGGGTTTTCCCCTCCTTGAGACTCCCCCCAGGTGCAACCAGGGCCCATTGCGTTCCTTCTATCCCACAAAAAATTATCATGGAGTTTCGTGGAATTTGGACTTCGTCTGATATTGATTTCCTGCGATGTAAAAAAACATGGAAAAAACAGCAACAGGCACTTGGCACTATGTTAATAAGTTAGTACCTAATAATGACATAAAATGACTATAAAATGATTATAAAACATCCAAGATTGATAATAAAACAACATGGAAGAGTCAAAAATTATAGATACGTTGGAGATGTATCAGGGATCAATCGTAGTCCTTTCGATAAGTAAAAGTGTCGAACACAATGAGGAGCCGAAGGAAATGACAAGCAATTTTCAGCAAGGTATTATATACAGGCACTAAAGTTATCAGTAACAGATAGTTTTGTGATAAGATAATTTGTAACGGGTAGCAAGTAACACGTGTAACAAAGGTGAAAAAGGTGGCCCTATCCTTTTTATAGCAAAGGATAAGCCTGGATGAACTCTTATATAAAGCAAAGCGCTCCCGAGGACACAAGGAATTTACTGTAAGCCTTAGTGAAAGGATCGAGAAGTGGTGTCTAGAGGGGGGGGGGGGGAATAGACTCTAAGTAAGAAAAGTTGCAATTTTTAACTTATTTAAGTTGAAGTGGAGTTTTGGCACAAGTTTAAACATTCACAATACATATCAAGCAAGCATGACAAGAGTATATGAGCAGCGGAAAGTAAAGCATGCAAGCTGC
This sequence comes from Triticum urartu, assembly GCF_003073215.2. Taxonomy (NCBI): domain Eukaryota; kingdom Viridiplantae; phylum Streptophyta; class Magnoliopsida; order Poales; family Poaceae; genus Triticum; species Triticum urartu. Next base: position 110,907,808 of record NC_053022.1, read on the forward strand.
AAGAATGTAAGGGGATGGGATTGGAGTGTGCAAATGCAATTGGAGAAACGAAGATTTTTGGCGTGGTTCCGATAGGTGGTGCTATCGTACATCCATGTTGATGGAGACTTCAACCCACGAAGGGTAACGGTTGCGCGAGTCCATGGAGGGCTCCAACCACGAAGGGTCCACGAAGAAGTAACCTTGTCTATCCCACCATGGCCGTCGCCCACGAAGGACTTGCCTCACTCGGGTAGATCTTCACGAAGTAGGCGATCTCCTTGCCCTTACAAAATCCTTGGTTCAACTCCACAATATTGACGGAGGCTCCCAAGTGACACCTAACCAATCTAGGAGACACCACTCTCCAAGAGGTAACAAATGGTGTGTTGATGATGAACTCCTTGCTCTTGTGCTTCAAATGATAGTCTCCCCAACAATCAACTCTCTCTCACAGGATTTGGATTTGGTGGAAAGATGATTTCAGTGGAAAGCAACTTGGGGAAGGCTAGAGATCAAGATTTATGTGGTTGGAGTGGGATATCTTGACCTCAACACAAGTGTAGGTGGTTCTCTCTCAGAAAATGTATGTTGGAAGTGTAGGCATGTTCTGATGGCTCTCTCTCAAAATGAAGAGTGGGTGGAGGGGTATAAATAGCCTCCACACAAAATTAAACCGTTACACACAAATCACCAAACTCGGTGGGACCGATTCAGAGAACTCGGTCAGACCGATTTAGTTCAAAATGTGACCGTTAGGCATTTCGGTGGGACCGATGATCGACTTAGTGGGACCAATGTGATAGGGTTAGGGTAAAGCCTCAACTCGGTTTGACGAATTACACAAACTTGGTGGGACCGATTTGTATAATAAGCGAAACAGAGAGTTGGCCAAGCAAACTCGGTGGGACCGATTGCATACCTCGGTGGGACCGAAATTATTGCAATAGGCAACAGAGAGTTTGCTGTTGGAGATATGCCCTAGAGGCAATCATGTATGATGATATTTCCTATGTGTTTATCAATAAATATAGTCCTTGGACATTATCAATGATGTGTATCAGCAAGTACGTGACTTGTTTGTGGGACTATGCATTGTATGATGACTGTCCTAAAAGGTCCCTAGTCGAAAGGGTTGTGTGGACGCGCAGCCAACTAGACTAGCATATGACACGGTCGGTGGCTTGGTCTCACTAGCCATGGAGCATTGGATGCTAACCGGATAATATGGACTTGGAAGGATCTGGTCGGATTCGACGTAGTCGGATCTGAGTCGAGATAAGGTCCGAGTCGGACAGACCCAACTATGAGACGCAACGATATGTCATCTGTGAGTCTCTAGTACAACATATGTTCTATGTCCTAAGACCTGAGCTGACGCATGTACTCGGGATGGTGACAGACTTGCTTTGGGCCGACGAAACGCTACTCCGTGACTGGGTAGTTACAAAGGTAGGTTTCAGGCTTGTCCAGACCCATGCTGCGAGACATGGTCGAGCAAGATGGGATTTGCCCCTCCGACGGGGAGAGATATACTCTAGGCCCCTCGTGTGATCCGACCAGGATAAGCATGGCCATGCGACAAGGATTATGAGATAATTCAGATAGTGGTCGGCATCACTGGAACGAGAAAGAGGTTGGGCTAGCACAAGGATGACAGACTCGCCTTGAGCTCGACAACATATATCGTGTGGCAAAAGGACTGGAAGTATGATGTACAGGTTCGCTAACCAGCTTCATAGTCTGCTTGGTGTTCGGCATGCCTTGCTAGAGGCTGCTACCAACCGTGCAGTTCGGAGTTGATCCTAAGGTGTCGCGACCAAGCCGACTTGAACCTAATGGGTCGCGCTCTTAAGGGAAGGAACCTACGAGGTCGGATCCGAGGACACTAGTCGGATGTGATCCGAACTGTATTCAGATTGTGGCCTGATACGTCTCCGTCGTATCTACTTTTCCAAACACTTTTGCCCTTGTTTTGGACTCTAACTTGTATGATTTGAATGGAACTAACCCGGACTGACGCTGTTTTCAGCAGAATTGCCATGGTGTTGTTTTATGTGCAGAAAACAAAAGTTCTCGGAATGACCTGAAACTCCACGGAATATCTTAGAATAAATAATAAAAAATCCTCGCCAAAGATGAAGACCAGGGGGCCCACACCCTGTCCACGAGGGTGGGGGGCGCGCCCCCCTACCTCGTGGGCCCCCTGGTGGCCCTCCGACGCCAACTCCAACTCCATATATTGGCTTTCGAGGAGAAAAATCAAAGAGAAAGTTTCATCGCATTTTACGATACGGAGCCGCCGCCAAGCCCTAATCTCTCTCGGTAGGGCTGATCTGGAGTCCGTTCGGGGCTCCGGAGAGGGGGATTCGTCGCCGTCGTCATCATCAACCATCCTCCATCACCAATTTCATGATGCTCACCGCCGTGCGTGAGTAATTGCATCGCAGGCTTGCTGGACGGTGATGGGTTGGATGAGATTTATCATGTAATCGAGTTAGTTTTCTTAGGGTTTGATCCCTAGTATCCACTATGTTCTGAGATTGATGTTGCTATGACTTTGCTATGCTTAATGCTTGTCACTAGGGCCCGAGTGCCATGATTTCAGATCTGAACCTATTATGTTTTCATGAATATATGTGAGTTCTAGATCCTATCTTGCAAGTCTATAGTCACCTACTATGTGTTATGATCCGGCAACCCCGAAGTGACAATAATCGGGACCACTCCCGGTGATGACCATAGTTTGAGGAGTTCATGTATTCACTATGTGTTAATGCTTTGTTCCGGTTCTCTATTAAAAGGAGGCCTTAATATCCCTTAGTTTCCAATAGGACCCCGCTGCCATGGGAGGGTAGGACAAAAGATGTCATGCAAGTTCTTTTCCATAAGCACGTATGACTATTTACGGAATACATGCCTACATTATATTGATGAACTGGAGCTAGTTCCGTGTCACCCTATGTTATGACTGTTACATGATGAACCACATCCGGCATAATTATCCATCATTGATCCGGTGCCTACGAGTTTTCCATATACTGGTTTACGCTTATTTACTTTTCCGTTGCTACTGTTACAATCACTACAAAAATACCAAAAACATTACTTTTGCTGTCTTTACTTTGTTACCGTTATCACCACTATCATATTAATTTGCTACTAAACACTTTGCTGCAGATACTAAGTTTCTAGGTGTGGTTGAATTGACAACTCAGCTGCTAATACTTGAGAATATTCTTTGGCTCCCCTTGTGTCGAATCAACAAATTTGGGTTGAATACTCTACCCTCAAAAACTGTCGCGATCCCCTATACTTGTGGGTTATCAAGACCTTTTTCTGGCGCCGTTGCTGGGGAGCATAGCTCTATTCTTTGAGTCACTTGGGATTTATATCTGCTGGACACTATGAAGAACTTGAAAGACGCTAAAACAAAAATTTATCCCTCAACTACGAGGGGAGGTAAGGAACTGCCATCTAGCTCTGCACTTGATTCACCTTCTGTTATGAGTAAGCTAGCGACACCTAAACCTACTACTGCTATGAATTCTGATACGTCGCATGTTATTGATGATGCCACTTCTGTTATGCATGATACTTATGATGAAACTACTTCTATGCTTGATACTACTGTGCCACTTGGTGAATTTCTAGATGAGCAAATTTCTAAGTCTAGAGAAAGAGAAATTAGTGAACCTGAACACGATGATGTTAGTGATGATGAACCTATGCCTGTTATTCCTGAGGGTTATCTTTTTAATAATGAATCTTATGAAGCTATTCTTGCTTGTCCGGATAAACCTGAATGTAAGAGGTTACTAATTAAGTGGAGTAAGGAATCTTTTAGAGGTAGGATGAGACCCGACCCTGCTTTTGCTACTTCACCTATCTGTGTTCCTGATCAGGATTATTATGATATTACTGTTGATCCAAATATAATTACTTTGGTTGAATCTGATCCTTTTTATGGCTATGAATCTGAAACTGTTGTGGCACATCTTCGTAAGTTAGATGAAATAGCTGCCCTGTTTACTAATAATCTGAGATCACGCCACTTTTATATACTCAAAATATTTCCGTTCTCATTAAAGGGTGATGCTAAGAAATGGTTTAATTCTCTTGATCCTACCTGTGTGCAAAGTCCCCAGGATATGATTTATTACTTCTCTGCTAAATATTTCCCTGCTCATAAGAAACAAGCTGCTTTGAGGGAAATATACAATTTTGTGCAAATTGAAGAAGAGAGTCTCCCATAAGCTTGGGGGAGGCTTCTCAAGTTACTTAATGCTTTGCCTGATCATCCTCTTAAGAAACCTGAAATATTTGATATCTTTTATAATGGACTAACTGATGCTTCCAGAGATTACCTGGATAGTTGTGCTGGTTCTCTTTTCAGGGAAAGAACACCGGATGACGCTGAAATTTTATTGAATAATATGTTGGCAAATGAAAATAATTGGGCACCTCCTGAGCCACCTCCCGAGCCAACTCCTGAGCCATCTCCTGAGCCAATTACTGAGCCTATTCCTAAACCAACTCCGAAGAAGAGAGGTGTTCTATTTCTCAGTCCCGAAGATATGCAAGAGGCAAAGAAATCTATGAAAGAAAAAGGTATTAAAGCTGAAGATGTTAAGAATTTACCTCGTATTGAAGAAATACATGGTCTTAATTTACCGCCTGTTGAAGAAGTATATGATCTCAATTACTTATTTACTGAAGAACCTCCCGATACCCCGACACAGGTAGTAAAGGTAAATTCTCTCTATAGATATGATAAAGTTGAAGTCCCTCCTACTAAAATTGCTAGTCAGTGCTTGGATGAGTTTGATGACTTTATGTTTAAGCAAGATGACTTTAATGCTTATTTTGGTAGACAATTAAAGCAGAATACCTTTATGATTAAACGCTTGAGTGATTATATGGATAATATTAGAGGTGAACTTAAACTTGTTAGCAAACATGCTTCTATGGTTACCACTCAAGTAGAACAAGTACTTAAAGCTCAGAAAGAAATGCTTGATGAAATGAATAGTAAGAAAAATGATTATGCTGTTAGAGTGGCTACTAGAACTGGTAGAATGACTCAGGAACCTTTGTACCCTGAAGGCCACCCTAAGAGAATCGAGCAAGATTCTCAAAGAAATAATATTGATGCACCTAGTTATTCTAAAAGGAAGAAAAAGAAAAATGATAGAACTGTGCAAACTTCTAGTGAACATATTGCTGAACCACCTAATAATCCAAATGATATCTCTATGTCTGATGCTGAAACACAATCTGGTAATGAACATGAACCTAGTGAAAATGTTAATGATGATGTTCATGATGATGCTCAACCTAGTAATGATAAGGATGTAGAAGTTGAACCTGCTGTTGATCTTGATAACCCACAATCAAAGAATCAACGTTATGATAAAAGAGACTTCGTTGCTAGGAAACATGGTAAAGAAAGAGAACCATGGGTTCAGAAACCCATGCCTTTTCCTCCAAAACCATCCAAGAAAAAGGATGATGAGGATTTTGAGCGCTTTGCTGAAATGATTAGACCTATCTTTTTGCGTATGCGATTGACTGATGTGCTCAAAACAAATCCTTATGCTAAGTATATGAAGGATATCATTACTAATAAAAGAAAGATACCGGAGGCTGAAATTTACACCATGCTTGCTAATTACAATTTTAAGGGTGGAATACCAAAGAAACTTGGAGATCCAGGAGTACCTACTATACCATGCTCCATTAAAAGAAATTATGTTAAAACTGCTTTATGTGATCTTGGAGCCGGTGTTAGTGTTATGCCTCTCTCTTTATATCGTAGACTTGACCTGAATAAGTTGACACCTACTGAAATATCTTTGCAAATGGCTGATAAATCAACTGCTATACCTGTCGGTATTTGTGAGGATGTGCCTGTTGTGGTTGCAAACGTTACTATTTTAACGGACTTTGTTATTCTTGATATTCCCGAGGATGATAGTATGTCTATTATTCTTGGAAGACCTTTCTTAATACTGCAGGGGCTGTTATTGATTGCAACAAAGGCAATGTCACTTTTCATGTTAATGGTAATGAGCATACGGTACACTTTCCGAGGAAACAACCTCAAGTTCATAGTATCAACTCCATTGGAAAAATTCCATCGATTATATTTGGAGGTTTTGAATTTCCTCTTCCTACTTTCAAGAAGAAATATGATATACTTATTATTGGGGATGTGTATATCCCCGTTGAGGTAACTTAGTGTTATTCGAAATTTCTCCGGTTTCATGATTATCGGAATGAGTTTGTTAACAAGACTTGATCAACCTTGTTAGTGGATTCTTTTTGATGAGCATGAGATGGATGAAACTAGAAGCACAACCTTCTATACCCTCTTTATATTTTTTGTTCTTTAGTAGAAATAAAGTAAAACAGTATTTTTCTGTCTGTTTCCTGACTTATTCGTGCAATATAAAAATATCCCGAAAATAAAAGTCCTCAGAATGCCATGCCAATTTAATATGATTTTTTCGAGAATATTTAAGGATTTTTAGTGCAAAAATTACCGTGGGGGGAGCTGCCACCTGGTCACGAGGGTGGAGGGCGCGCCCTACCCCCTAGGCGCGCCCCCCTGCCTCGTGGGCCCACGGTGACCCTCCTCCACTTATTCCTGCACCCATCTTCTTCCTCTGTCTCGCACAAACCCGAAAAACCAACTCAAGCTCGTGTTCCAGCAACTTTTGCTACGATTTTCGATCTCCTTGCTCAAAGCACCTCTCGCAAAACTGCTTGGGGAGATTGTTCCTTGGTATGTGACTCCTCCATTGGTCCAATTAGTTTTTGTTCTAGTGCTTTATTCATTGCAAATTTGTGTTGCATAGGTGACCATGTTCTTGAGCTTGCATGTCAAATATATATGGTTCCAAGTAGTTCTAATGCTTGATATATGCTCTAGGCACTTGTATGAGTAGTTGCTACCAATCTTATTGAAGTTGGTTCACTTTTGTTTGAAGTTACTAAAAATTTCAGAATTATTTTCAGAGAAAACAATATGTTTAGGAGGATGTTCCAAGGTGGTTCTTCAAAGAAGCAAGGTCCCAGACTTGCAATGCGTGATGGTGACGAGGAACCACCAAGAGACGCTCTCGTGAGGCCCTGTGAATGGCCTTCGGAAAATTTTATGAATCAAGTGGGAATTAAAGAAGAATTTTACGCATATGTGCGTAATGCCGGTCTTGAGGACTTTGAAGCTGATAAATGCCCCCAGTATCGTTATCTCACAAGTTCATTTGTGGGGAGGTTTGATTATTCATCTTCGCGTAATTCTCCTTTAGTCATGTTTGACCTTTATGACAAGTCTTATACCATGGACTTAGAGGATTTCACTCGTGCATGCAAACTTCCATCTTGGGGTAGTATCAGGGATCCCCCTAAATCTGAATATAGAGATTTTCTTGCTAGAATAACTGTGGCGGAATCTAGAGATATAGCACAGGCCACTATAGGGAGCATTCACTTTCCTGCTATACATTATTTTGCTCTCTTCATTGGTAGATGTATAACTGCTAAGGATGAAGCATGTCACATGTGTGCCCCTAATCTCAGCATTCTCAGAAGTGCTGTGTTAGGGGACCAAGCTTATCATATGGGAGCCATTGTAGCTCGTAGGTTGCATCTTAATAGACGTAACGGAGATTTCTTTGGAGGAATTTATGCAACCCGCTTAGCTAATTTTCTTGATGTAGACATTCGTGAGGGTGATGTGGAGTTGCCCACTTCTTATTTAGATCTTGATCCTATGTTTTCCCACCAGTTCATTGAGAGGACTGGACCACCTTACCAGTATCGACTAATCTTTGACAGACGGCGTGTGGTCCGTGTTGCTCTTCCTGCTCCTACCTTCTTTGATTTTCAGGCGAGAGGAAGATATATTATTACCATAGAGGAGGCCGATGAGTACGAGAGGGGAGTGGAAGCAGCCCAACGCCGTGCTGCTGCTGAGCAGGCGGTAGCTGCTGCATCGCAGTACGACCCCAGCTTCACCTACGGATATCAGCCAGGTTATCCCTGGCAATAGACCAACTTAGGCCAAAAGCCTAAGCTTGGGGGAGTACGTATTTCCCACCGACATTACATTCATGTTCACACTCATTGCTAGATGTCGGTGCTCATACTCTTTCATTGTAATATCCATGTTAGTTTAAATTTATTTTTCTAGCTTTCTTCTTGTGTGTTTGATAAACCTTAAGAAAAAAAACAAAAAATAATAATTAGTGTTAGTCTACTTTCCATGCTTGTAGTAGAATTAAAAAGAAAAACCCAAAAATATTTCCCGTCCTTCTTTTGCTTGTTGGGAGCTTTCCCGTGTAAATAGTTTTTATTTTTCTTTTCCTTTCTTTGGGGGTCGAGAAGACTATATTGAAAATGCTTAGTGGCTCTTATATGCAAGATTGTTTATTTAACTTAGAGCCCATATTACTTGTCTTCTCTCTTGAGTTGAATGCTTGCAGATTCCAGCTTAGTCCAATGCACGTGCACTCCTATTATTATACACACCGTTCGGTCGTGCAAGTGAAAGGCAATAATGATGATATATGGACTCATTGGGATGAGAAAAGCTGGTATGAACTCGACCTCTCTTGTTTTTGTAAATATGATGATTCATCGTTCCTGATTCAGCTATTATGAAGTAAACATATTTGCAATGACATTTAGAGATTGTAGTTGCTTGTGCCATGCTTGATTAGCTATGAGTTATAATGGTTAACCTTGCGTGCCAACATGCTATTGAGATGATTATGATGTGGTATGATAGGATGGTATCCTCCTTTAAATGAATTGAGTGACTCGACTTGGCACATGTTCACGCATGTAGTTGAATCAAATCAACATAGCCTTCATGATATTTATGTTCATGGTGGATTATATCCTACTCATGCTTATATTCGGTGTGAATTAATTTTAATGCATGTTTACGACTGTTGTCGCTCTCTCAGTTGGTCGTTTCCCAGTCTTTTGCTAGCCTTCACCTGTACTAAGCGGGAATACTGCTTGTGCATCCAAACTCCTTAAACCCCAAAGTTGTTCCATATGAGTCCACTATACCTTCCTATATGCGGTATCTACCTGCCGTTCCAAGTAAATTTGTATGTGCCAAACTCCAAACCTTCCAATGAAATTCTGTTTTGTATGCTCGAGCAGCTCATGTGCAACTATGGCTGCCTATATCTTCCATGCTAGGTGGGTTATTCTCAAGAGGAGTGGACTCCGCTCCTCATTCACGAGAAAGGGCCGGTAACCGGGATGCCCAGTCCCATGATCCAAAAAGATCAAAGCAAATCAAAATAATTAAACAAAACTCCACCTGGGACCCGTTGAATGTTGGAGGCACTCGTTGTTTCGAGCAAGCCATGGATTGATGCTTGTGGAGGAGGGGGAGTATAAACCTTTACCATTCTGTTTGGGAAATGCCTATAATGCATGTAGTATGGAAGATACAGCCATCTCATAGTTGTTACGTTGACAGTGAAAGTATGCCGCTCAAAATATTATTTATCTCCATTTCAAAAATCGAGCTCTGGCACCTCTACAAATCCCTGCTTCCCTCTGCGAAGGGCCTATATATTTACTTTTATGTTGAGTCATCACCCTTCTTATTAAAAAGCACCCGTTGGAGAGCACACTGTCGTTTGCATTCATTATGATTGGTTTATATTGGGTATGACTTGACTAGATCTCTTTTACCTTGAATTACAATGTTTAGTCAGTCCTTGATCTTTAAAGGTGCTTTGCATTTATGTTTTGCGGTCTCAGAAAGGGCTAGCGAGATACCATTTTGTTATATCATGTTATGATTATTTTGAGAAGGGGTGCCATCCGAGTTTTATTATTATGGCTCGCTAGCTAATTATGCTATTGATATCAGTAATTGTGAGACCTACGTGTTATTGTGAGTATGGTTAGTTCATAATAATTGCTGAAACTTGAATGCTGGCTTTTCATGTTTACAACAATAAGAGCAAACAGAGTTTGTAAAAGTTTTTCTTTTTCTCTTTCAGTTTGTCAACTGAATTGCTTGAGGACAAGCAAGGGTTTAAGCTTGGGAGAGTTGATACGTCTCCGTCGTATGTACTTTTCCAAACACTTTTGCCCTTGTTTTGGACTCTAACTTGTATGATTTGAATGGAACTAACCCGGACTGACGCTGTTTTCAGCAGAATTGCCATGGTGTTGTTTTATGTGCAGAAAACAAAAGTTCTCGGAATGACCTGAAACTCCACGGAATATCTTAGAATAAATAATAAAAAATCCTCGCCAAAGATGAAGACCAGGGGGCCCACACCCTGTCCACGAGGGTGGGGGGCGCGCCCCCCTACCTCGTGGGCCCCCTGGTGGCCCTCCGACGCCAACTCCAACTCCATATATTGGCTTTCGAGGAGAAAAAAATCAGAGAGAAAGTTTCATCGCGTTTTACGATACGGAGCCGCCGCCAAGCCCTAATCTCTCTCGGGAGGGCTGATCTGGAGTCCGTTCGGGGCTCCGGAGAGGGGGATTCGTTGCCGTCGTCATCATCAACCATCCTCCATCACCAATTTCATGATGCTCACCGCCGTGCGTGAGTAATTGCATCGTAGGCTTGCTGGACGGTGATGGGTTGGATGAGATTTATCATGTAATCAAGTTAGTTTTGTTCGGGTTTGATCCCTAGTATCCACTATGTTCTGAGATTGATGTTGCTATGACTTTCCTATGCTTAATGCTTGTCACTAGGGCCCGAGTGCCATGATTTCAGATCTGAACCAATTATGTTTTCATGAATATATGTGAGTTCTAGATCCTATCTTGCAAGTCTATAGTCACCTACTATGTGTTATGATCCGGCAACCCCGAAGTGACAATAATCGGGACCACTCCCGGTGATGACCAGTAGTTTGAGGAGTTCATGTATTCACTATGTGTTAATGCTTTGTTCTGGCTCTCTATTAAAAGGAGGCCTTAATATCCTTAGTTTCCAATAGGACCCGCTGCCACGGGAGGGTAGGACAAAAAGGATGTCATGCAAGTTCTTTTCCATAAGCACGTATGACTATTTACGGAATACATGCCTACATTATATTGATGAACTGGAGCTAGTTCTGTGTCACCCTATGTTATGACTGTTACATGATGAACCACATCCGGCATAATTATCCATCATTGATCCGGTGCCTACGAGTTTTCCATATACTGGTTTACGCTTATTTACTTTTCCGTTGCTACTGTTACAATCACTACAAAAATACCAAAAACATTACTTTTGCTGTCTTTACTTTGTTACCGTTATCACCACTATCATATTACTTTGCTACTAAACACTTTGCTGCAGATACTAAGTTTCCAGGTGTGGTTGAATTGACAACTCAACTGCTAATACTTGAGAATATTCTTTGGCTCCCCTTGTGTCGAATCAACAAATTTAGGTTGAATACTCTACCCTCGAAAACTGTTGCGATCCCCTATACTTGTGGGTTATCATGGCCGAGTAGACTTATGGGCTTTAGGGTCCGTGCGAGGCCCAAGTGTTGATCCCGCGACGGACGCCTATATATATAGTGGAGGTGCCGCACACTCATGTGGTTGATCGCTTCGCCGTTGTCACTAGGGTTTGCATGTGTTGCGAATAAACACCTCCACTCGTCGCCGGTTGTGTGATCGGACCTAGCAGTCCGCCGCACGATGTTCCTCCTGCACACGCGGATACCGTTAGAGGCGGTGCACTTGCGCCGCTCCGGCGAACCTGTACGTGGGAACCGACCACCGGTTGTACGAGGGAGATCGGACGAGGAGGAGACGATCCACGCGGACGCGCTGCCCCAACTATTCTTCCGCTGCATGACACTGCGCGTCTAGTGGTAACGAACTGTGATCCATCTCCCGTAGCATGTTCTAGGTTGTTCTGCGCATTGGAATTTTTAATTTGCAATTGATGCACCCTACCGTACATTCCAACATTTGTAAGCCCATCTCGGTGAGACCGAGATCCCATCGGTGAGACCAAATTGATTAGGGTTTCTGGCAGTGGCTATGTCAAGAGAACTCAGTGGCGCTAGATAGAAAGTTTCGGTGGGGCCGAGTTTGACTTTTGGTTTGGGACATATGTGGATATGAGAAAGTGGTTGAGGGCTTGGAGCATATCACTAAGCCTTTGAGCAAGCAAGCCATTGAGCAACACCTCATCCCCTCTTAATAGTATTGGCTTTCCTATGGACTCAATGTGATCTTGGATCACTAAAATAAAATGTAGAGTCCTGCGCTTTGATCTTGAGCCAATCCTTTGTCCTCAGCATCTTGAAGGGGTTCCACATCCTCTAGTCCATGCCACTCCATTGTTGAACTTATCTGAAACATACTAGGTAGAAGCATTAGTCCAACAAGAGATATGTTGACATTAATTACCAAAATCACCCAGGGAGCACTTGTGCTTTCAATCTCCCCATCTTTGATAATTGATGACAACATACATCAAAGCTTTAGATAAAGATATAGAGAATAACAAGTAAAGCTTTGGAAAGACATGTAACATGCATAGGCTCCCCTACATGTATGCAATCATGTAAATATGGAATATAGGAGCATGTGAATGCATAAGCATGACAGAGCAAGCAATGTGTTACATGTATGTTGGCTATATGCATCAGAGCAAATGATGTGAATATAGGAACTGTACCTTCATGCTAATGAGCCCTTCTTTCAAACAGTATGTACATCCGCAAGAAATCCTCATACACATGACTATGATGCATATACTTACCTTATGGTCTTGAGTTGGCTTAGGAAGGAATGAACCTGAGTAAACAAGGTTAGATAACACAGATACACCTACCAGCCAGAGAGATCAAAAGAAACCACAAGAGTACCAAGACTGGGATGACATGTAGAGAGTGAGTACTGAGTACCCTATTGAATCTAGACATGTCCCCAAAGGTAAAGATGTGCAATGAATTCAAGGATTTCCTTCCCTTAGATGTCTTGATCCCCCTGAATCTAGCATGGGATACTGGGAGAAGATAGGGAACAGAAAATCAGAGCAAGGAAAAGAAACAGAGCTAATGCAAACAGTCAACTATGAACATGTCTTTCCCCTCTTAAAGACATGCGACTTCTCTCCTCTTGAACACCAAGCATCTGGGGTTTCTTACTCTCTCCCCTGAGTATTCTCTCCCCCTATAGAAATGATTAAGCTTTTATATGATCTCTCTCCCCCTTTGATATCAATTTCCAAGAAGGGTTCTTCTGGATTTTTGTTACAAATAGGTTTGGTCCTTGAGTCACAAAGCAAAGCAGCAAGTCAAATGCGATGCTGGTAGAGGACAAGAATCATTGAGTGGAGCTGGAGCAAAAAGAATGCAGGAACAAGTGGCAAGCTTTCTTTCCTGTAGTGAAATCGGTAGCACCGAGTTGTGTGCTTCGGTGGCGCCAAAAGGATTCGGTTGGACCAAAGGAAACAAACCGGTGTGACCGAGTCCATCACAGAGAAAACACTTGTCACCTCAGCTCACTAGGCAATTTGGATCTCACAAGGATTTGCAGAAAAATTTGCAAAGAATAGGATGTAGGGAATGCAGGACACAAATAATCAGAAAGGAAATATAGATGAAGTTTTTTGAAAGGGGAAATAAATATGCACGAGACAAATGCAAGAGCACAGAGAAACAAAAGAGAACTTCATCTAGAATTGGTCGGCGACAAAGTCACCTATGTTAGAGTATATTGACTTAGGATTCAAGTGAGGACACTTGATCATAGGTCAAACTCAACGTTTAAGCTCAAAATGGGATTACCATTTTTTGTTTAAGCATCTTGATGTACTCACATCTTGTTGAGTTGCTTTGATCCATGTCTTCGAGTAAAGCTTCTCTAAGATGGAATAACATACCTTGGGTGGTGGTTTTGATCTTGATCACGTAGTTGAACTTGTGTGGGTTGCTCAAGATTGATGTATCTCATCAAGAGTTGGGAGCACCACTTGGAATTTGAGTTCATCTTCCTACATGGGTTAGCTTTGTCAGATTTCGGGTTCTGGCAGACCCTTGAGGTTCGAACACTGGGGTGCGCGCGGAGATCTCTCCCCTACTGATGTACGTCCAATCTCCTCGCGTGATCTAAGCTGGAAACAACGAACGACACAAGGGACACGATGTTTATACTGGTTCGGGCCACCGTTGTGGCGTAATACCCTACTCCAGTGTGTGGTGTGGTGGATTGCCTCAGGGGCTGATGATGAATACTACAAGGGAAGAACAGCCTCGCGAGAGGTGTTCTTGAGCTGGTGCGATGAACTGCTTGGGTGAGTTCAGTCGCCTCTCTCTCTCTCTCTGCTAGGGATCTATCAGATCTCTCGATGTCTAGGTGTGTCGATCCCTCTCCAGATCTCTCGATTGATCCCTCTCTACCCTGTGGTGGCTAGCTCTATTTATAGAGGCCCTGGGCCTCTCCCCAAATAATGAGCGGGAAGGGCGCCAACAATTGTCCATTTTGAAGGGGAACATCTAGTACAAGTTATCCTGACCAAAGGTGGTCTTCGGCTGCCAAAAGTACTGGTGATGACGCCGTCTTGGGCTCCACGGTGACCTCCGTCCTGCCGCTCTGCTGGTCTTGGTCTCGTTGCACCGGAATGGCAACCTTTGCCCGATGCCTTGGCCTGTGCTTGCCCCCTTTGCACCAAAGGAGAAATGTCGGTGTCAAAACTGGCGGATCTCGGGTAGGGGGTCCCGAATTATGCGTCTAGGCCAGATGGTAACAGGAGACAGGGGACACGATGTTTTACCCAGGTTCGGGCCCTCTTGATGGAGGTAAAACCCTACGTCCTTCTTGATTAATATTGATGATATGGGTAGTACAAGAGTAGATCTACCACGACATCAGAGAGGCTAAACCCTAGAAGCTAGCCTATGGTATGATTGTATGTTGTGATTGTTGTCCTACGGACTAAAACCCTTCGGTTTATATAGACACTGGAGAGGGTTAGGGTTACAAAAGGTCGGTTACAAAGGAGGAGATATCCATATACGTATTGCCTAGCTTGCCTTCCACGCCAAGTAGAGTCCCATCCGGACACGAGACGAAGTCTTCAATCTTGTGTCTTCATAGTCTAACAGTCCGGCCAATGGAAATAGTCCGGCTGTCCAGAGACCCCCTAATCCAGGACTCCCTCAGTAGCCCCTGAACCAGGCTTCAATGACAATGAGTCCGGCGCACAGTATTGTCTTTGGCATTGCAAGGCGGGTTCCTTCTCCGAATACATCACAGAAGAATTTGAATATGAGGATAGTGTCCGACCCTGCAGAATAAGTTCCACATTCCATTGTAGAGAGAATAATATTTTCGCAGATCTAATTTGCTGGCTTGTTTTGGCAGCACGACGTTATGTCATGGCCCGATGATTATCCAAACCGTTTCTTTTAACCAGCTCCACACATAACGCGAGGCGGTTTCTTGACACGCTTGTCGAAGCGGAGATCGTGTTGCCCCAATTACGGGATTCTCATTAATGCGGTCGTGGGTAACCCAACCGTGTCTAGGACTCCTAGATTATAGGCAAGTCCTAAACGGCTACGGAGAGGACGCTTGATATTCACCCTCTTTATAAAGGGACAAGGTTTTCGCTTTTCCCTCTCGTGCTCAATCGAACCCTTCCCCCGCCTCGAGTTCTAACACCCAAAGCCCAGGTTAGGTGCTCCGGATCTTCAATCATGTCCAGATCCAGCCTTCAAGGCCAATGGATGCCCTCCTCCATGACGGAAGAGGACATCAAGAAGTTGAGGGAGGCCAGATACCTGACCGCCGAGGTTTCGCATCGGCTTCCTGCTCTAGGGCAGGCCGTCCCTACTCCCAAACCTAACGAGAACGTCGTGTTCGTCTCCCACTTCCTTCGAGGCCTAGGCCTCACTCTGGATCCCTTCGTCAGGGGTCTGATGTTCTATTACGGGCTAGATTTCCATGATCTAGCTCCAGACTCCTTTCTCCACATCTCGACATTTATTGTCGTGTGTGAGGCCTTCCTCCGCATTACCCCTCACTTTGGCTTGTGGCTCAAGACCTTTGAAGTGAAGCCGAAGATAATCGAGGGTCAGCATGCAACGTGCGGAGGTGCATCAATAGGCAAGATGGCAGGAGCTCCATGGCCGAAAGGTTCCTTTCTAGAGGTGTGCGAATTGTGGCAGCGGGAGTGGTTTTACGTCACAGCTCCCAGAAGTGCCAAGTGGGCGGCTGCCCCCGCTTTTCGCTCGGGCCCCCCACCACAACTGATGTCATGGATTAGCAGAGTTCTGAGCTGGGGTCCAGCCAAGGACGTGCCTATACTGCAAAGCCGCATCCGAGATCTCTTCGAGGGAGATTTTAATTTGGCTGTGGTAATACAAGTTATGCTGGTTCGGCAAGTCCATCCTTGCAAACGCCGGCCCCTTCGCTTGTGGGAGTTCAACCCAGAGGGACCGCGTGCCATTCAAAGTTTCCTCGGCCTCACGCATGAGGAGATGTACAAGTCATTATTCGGAGATCAAGTAGAGTGTCCGGATATTACCGAGGACGTGGGCCTGAGCAGTAACCGCACCGCCGAACAAGTAAGTAATCCCCTGGCCAAACACACTGTCTTTTATTCGTCACAAAGTTATTTCTGAGAGTTCGTTTTTTGGCCAGGACTGGCTAACAAAGGCGAAGATGATTCGGTGTTTGTCCCCCCTCCCTGAGGGTTTGGAAAATCTAGTATTGGAAAAGATGCTCGAGGTCGCACCTTGCCCGGAGCCCTTGAAGGAAGATACCGGGGGGATAATAAAGGTGGACGCGGGCCCCCATCGTTGCCCGTTCCAAACAAGGGAATGACCGTCTCCACGAAGGAGGACAACCGGGGGAGGAAAAGGACTGCTTCCGAGGATCCGGAAGCTGAAGCCTCCAAACGGGAGAAGAAGTCTCCCACAGAGGGTCCTGCCTCGGGGGGTGCTTTTGCCACACAAAGTCCATGGGGGGATCAGCCCTCCAACGAGTCGTAAGTGATCCAAGATACTTTAATATTAAAGGTATGCTATCTTTTTTCTGAGAAAATAACCACCGCATATATCTTGCAGTTCGGGCCTTAGCCCCTCTCAGCTGAGCTCGTCTTCGGGGGATCTTCTTCCAGAGATGATGGAGAGCGAAACGCCTCCCCGGACTCCTCCGCTCAAGAAGCGGGCAACCCCGAAGTGTCGTCACGGAGGGCCTCTCCGGATCCGGTGAGGCCATAAGTTAATCCCATAGACCCCCGAAGTCCCCAGCGTCTGGCTCACGAAGAGAGCAGACAAAAGAGTCTGGCACCGTCTGGTGTGCGGTCGGACGTTGTGAGGGAGTTGGTGGGGCGAGCGACCATCTCAGAAGAACACCGTATGCTGATGAGTACGGTGATGGAGAGAATCTCATCCGCCGAAAGCGGATTACATGAAGCTTTTATGAGTCTACTGACAGGCTTTGAGGTACGTGAGATAATATGTGATAGTGCTGCACATGTTAGGTGTGCCTTGTGTAGATAGTAGCCCCTGAGACTCTGGTTGTCGTCGAGAACGGCGGCGAACAGAGGATCATATTCTCAGGCAATAACTAGACTGCCCCTATGTGCAGGTGGTGGAAGCTCCGGTGGCTAGCCGGACTAGTGAGTTTGCCAAATTAAAACGGCAACTGGATGCGGCAGACTCCGACATCGAGCTTGTTAACAAGAGGCTTGACGAGGCACAGGGTACGTGTTATTATCTGGTGAACACCACATAGTAAGAGCAGCATGATGCCAGTATCTTTAATATGTTGTGACTGCAGATGGAGCTGCCACCATGGAAACCTTGCAGGGAGAACTTGCCCGAGCCAAGGAACAAGCGAGGATTAGTAATGTGGCTGCTTTGAAGGCGGCCGAAGAGTTGAAAGCCGAGAAGGCCGCACATTGCGAGAGCCAAGAGAAGATGGCCAAGATGGCCGTAGAATTAAAAGACACTACCGACCATTGCCGGGTCCTTGAAAAAGAAAACCGAGCGAAGGCAACGAACCTTGAGAAGGCCACGGCGGCGGACAAAGACACCAGTTCTGCTATGAGAGTGAAGGAGGAGCTGCGGGAAGCCGGGATATTGTGGCTGGGAAACCCTTCATGTTACGGAGGAAGTTCGGAGATCCACGGTATGCCCCTCTGGATCGGCTGTGGAGTTCGGCAGATGCGTATATGGATTTGGCGGCGAGCGCTGCCGATGCGGCCAAGTACTTCCAAGGTCAGACAGATCATGAAGTGGACAAGCTGTTCTGGTCGCAATTCCACGTTCCAGAGCGTCCGCTTTCATTGACTGACCAGCTAGCCGAATGGGCCGAACTAAATAGGTTGTCCGGACTCGCCATGAGGTCTGTTGTGGATCAGCTATGGCCGGAAAAGCCAAAGCCGAACAGCTATTTTAGCTTAGTGCAGCAGTTCCTTGGTGCGGTGCCACGCATTAATGCGATGAAGAGGTCGGCGTGCATAGAAGGCTCGCGGATGGCCCTTGTCTGTGTTAAAGCATACTGGGCGGAGATGGACGCTACCACTGTTGCGGCACAGGGTTCGGCCATAGGTCGAGTGGCTGCCAAGCATTATTTCGAGGAGGTTCTTGAGGGTGCTCGTTTGATAGAGGCCCAATGCTCGAAGAATATTATGTTTGAGCGGTATGTATTCTCATTGTAAACACAATGCTTTTATGAAGTTTTTATAAGGCTATGTTTATACTTTTGCCTGAAAGTAGTATGATGCCTCCTGTGCGGCCGTTTATGTATACATGTGTATAACCTGAAAGATTGCAGCCGTCGGCTTCAACCCCCACGCATATAATGCGGAGGTGCTCGCAAAAAACGCGTGTTCACACTTAACCCAACGTTTTGGTCCTATTAAGGAGGTGATAGCGTAGTGAACAAGGCAACCGGACTATAATGCTTTAACACTTTCACTTAGCCAGAGGAGCTTGACAGTGGGGCTACTAGATAGCCCCTGGTGGCTCCGCACTCTCCCGATCGCGGGGTGCGTACATGCCTGGCCAGAAAACGGCCCTTTGTTAAGGCGGAGGAATTCTATCATTCCGATAGGTCATCGAGTGGTTGACCAGTCTCATGCTATATCATGACAGTCAGTTTTCGGCTTTCTCTACTGAGGTGCTCGTCCGGATGAACCAGGGCACAATCGCAGTAGTTCTCCTGGTGCTACCTTAGCCGATAAAGCGGAACGTAAGGCACCAAAACACAGAAGCCGAGCAAACCCAACATTTGACTAAAGACAATGATTCAGAGCTGATGCATATAAGGCCAAACTCGCGACGCCGAACACTCCCTAAGGTATTCGGTCTTTATGGTATAAACCAGGCCTAAATAGTGCCCTTTGTAAGAAGCCCCTTGTGTCCAGATGCGTGCATTATTCTGACGTGGCCACATGCCAAGACGTCGGTATCCTTCTCAACTGTGCTGAGAGTTCGGTGGATATGTATCAACAAGAGACAGTAAAAAAGGTTTACGCAGGGTCTTAATCTAAAAAGAATCCTTGAAGCGGGTCCCTGCTACACGTCTGCGCCTGTGTCTCCGTTGGGCAGTATCCTGGACGGGTGTAGCACGATGATAATCTGTAAAAGAGAGGAACTTAGGTGAAAAAGTTGTCGTGCAAAAAGATAGTTTTTAAAGAAACTATGTATAATTCAAGATGAGTAAAAATTGCCACTTGTCTGCGTGCGTTGAGCCCCTTGTATTTGTAATAGGGGTGCGACCATTCATCCGGTATGAATTACATATAGCTGCACCGGACTCGTCTAACCATGTCCGAGGTCTTGACGACCTGATAAATGCTTTAGTTGGTCAGACCGTTTTTAGTGTGCGACTGCCAAGGCAGCCGCACTCTCTTCTGCGTGCAAAGATCGCTTAATACTTCCATTCACTGTAATGATGCCACATGGTCCGGGCATCTTGAGTGTGAGGGAAGCGTAGTGCGGTATTGCATTAAAGCGAACGAAAGCTTTGCGTCCGAGTAGTGCTTGATAGCCACTTTGGAACGAAGCGATGTGGAAGGTTAAATGTTCGCTACGGAAGTTATCGGGGAAGCCGAATATAACCTTTAGTAGCAGGGAGCCCGTGCAATGAGCCCCTGGGCCTGGCGTTACTCCTTTAAAGGTAGTATTGCTTTGGCAAATTTTTGTTGGGTCTATCCCCATTTCGCGGATTGTGTCCTGGTATATCAGGTTTAGACTGCTGCCACCGTCCATCAGGACTCGTGTGAAGTGGTATCCGTCAATTATTGGGTCTAATACTAGGGCAGAGCATCCTGCATGCCGGATACTTGCTGAGTAATCATGATGGTCGAAAGTGATCGGTTGAGACGACCAGTGGCAGGACTCCGCGGTGATAGGCCCTTGGGCATATTTTTCTGGGAGTGCCGTTTTGTTTCTACCCTTGATCACGTGTAACACGTTTACTGTTTTGACTTCTGGTGGAAATTTCTTTTCTTCCCCAGTGTCTTGCTTGAGAGGCTCATCCTTGTCTTCGCTTGGTGTATCCCCCCCCCTTGTGTACGGCGTTGAGCTTGCCAGACGGCTTGAAGACCCAACATTCTCTATGGGTATGATTAGCGGGTTTACCAGGGGTGCTATGGATCTGACATATTTGGTCCAGAATTTTGTTTAGGCTGGACAATTCGTCTCTGGCGCCTTTAGAGGGCGGCTTTTGCTGACCTGACCGAGAGCTTTTGAATCTGGCGTTTATTGCCATGCTCTTCGTGCTGTCTTCTTTATTCCGGCGTTTGTTATTGCTGTTGCGCCATGATTTCCTGTTTCCATCTCTAACTTCAGATGTATTGGGGTCGCTGGTGCTGTATCTGGCTAGCCAGCTATCCTCACCCGCGCAAAAGCGGGTCATGAGGCTTGTTAATGCTGCCATTGTTCTCGGCTTTTCTTGGTCGAGGTGTCTGGCAAGCCATTCGTCACGGACGCTATGCTTAAAAGCTGCCAAGGCTTCGGCGTCCGGACAGTCGACAATTTGGTTCTTTTTAGTAAGAAACATGTTCCAAAGTTTTCGGGCTGACTCTCCGGGCTGTTGAGTTATATGACTCAAATCGTCCGCGTCCAGAGGTCGGACATAAGTCCCTTGAAAATTTGCCCGAAAAGCGTCTTCGAGCTCTTCCCAGCTTCCAATGGAGTTTTTGGGGAGGCTTTTGAGCCAGTGACGAGCTGGCCCTTTGAGCTTGAGGGGTAACTACTTGATGGCGTGGAGATCATCTCCTCGAGCCATATGGATATGGAGGATATAGTCCTCGATCCAGACCCCAGGGTCTGTTGTTCCATCGTATGCCTCTATGTTTACGGGGTTGAATCCCTCTGGAAATTCATGGTCCAGCACCTCGTCGGTGAAACATAGGGGGTGTGCGGCACCCCTGTATCTGGGTGTACCGCGTTGTTCGGATGTTTGTTGTGTTACATCATATGCTGGGGCGCGCTTGCGTGGTCCATAGATGGATCTGGTTGCGCCGTCCTTTTGGTGCGAACCCTCGCATGGATCGCGTAGTGGCTTGTGAGTGGCGTTGTTTGCCACTCGATGTTGGTCGTGAGGTCGTCTATCCGGCCAGGTGGCTGTTTTGATTTTTGGTTGTGGGGGGTCTGAGGCCTCCTCATCGAATTCAGGTAGCAACTTCCGCTTTGGGTAGCTCTTGGTGGGGCGATTGTCGCCATACTTCGCTGCTGTGTTGAGTAATTTACTCCATCTGATTTGGAGTGTGTCCTGCGCAGCCTTGAGCCTTTGCTTCTGCTTTTTCAGACTCCTCGAAGTGGCAACAAGCCTTTGACGGGCATTCTGCTGCTCCGGGTGCTTGTCCGGTGTTATGTCGTCCGGACTATTATCTTTGACAGAATTAGTTTGTTCGGTTTGATTATCCGTATTGCCGTAGTCCGGTAGTAGTTCGCCCTGCTCCAACGCTGGGTCTGTATGATCGTTATTTCTGCCGAGGCGAGATTTGGGGCAGCGCTTGCCCCGCCGCTTTGACTGCTTCTCGAAGGAACAAGCCTTCGGTGCGTCCTTCCGTTCCTCCTCGTCGTCTTCTTTTGGTGTATCCACCATGTATACGTCATATGATGAGGTGGACATACAGCGCCCTGTGGGCGGTGGTTCCTCTTCGCCTCCCGCATCATCGTCCATACCGTCGAAGTCGAGCATGTCGGTTGAGTCATCGACAGTGGCTATTAAGTGGGTGGTGGGTGGGCGTCGATTTTCTTCGTTGTCCGCATCCCAATCCTGTTGGCCATAATCCGGCCAGGGCTCTCCTGACAAAGAGAGAGACCTTAGTGAATTCAGAATGTCACCGAAGGGCGAGTGCTAAAATATATCTGCGGCGGTGAATTCCATGATCGGCGCCCAATCGGATTCGATTGGCAGGGGCGCGGGCGGTTCGGAGTCAGAAAAAGAGTCCGGCACCTTGGAGTCACGGGCTGCGCGGAGGATTATGCTAGTGTCTGGCTCGATCACCGTTGAGACTGCAGCCCCTGAGGTGGTGTCTAACCACCCATCCTTGATTGGCGCAGTTGGCTCCGAGCTAAGGGTCAGAGCTGATGCGGGCGCGGCCTCTGGGGTACTGTACGGCGGCAGAGCTAGGTCATACCCATCGCGACAGTGCGGCACGCCCGGCTGTGGCTCGAATCCGTCGAAGATCAAGTCTCCGCGGATGTCGGCCGTGTAGTTCAAACTTCCAAACCTGACCTGATGGCCAGGGGCGTAGCTTTCAATCTGCTCCAGATGGCCAAGCGAATTAGCCCGCAGTGCAAAGCCGCCGAATACGAAGATCTGTCCAGGGAGAAAAGTCTCACCCTGGACCGCATCGCTATCCATGATAGTAGGAGCCATCAAGCCTAATGGCGACGACACAGAGGAACTCTCAATGAAAGCACCAATGTCGGTCTCAAAATCGGCGGATCTCGGGTAGGGGGTCCCGAACTGTGCGTCTAGGCCGGATGGTAACAGGAGGCAGGGGACATGATGTTTTACCCAGGTTCGGGCCCTCTTGATGGAGGTAAAACCCTACGTCCTGCTTGATTAATATTGATGACATGGGTAGTACAAGAGTAGATCTACCACGAGATCAGAGAGGCTAAACCCTAGAAGCTAGCGTATGGTATGATTGTATGTTGTGATTGTTGTCCTATGGACTAAAACCCTTCGGTTTATATAGACACTAGAGAGGGTTAGGGTTACACAAGGTCGGTTACAAAGGAGGACATATCCATATACGTATTGCCTAGCTTGCCTTCCACGCCAAGTAGAGTCCCATCCGGACACGAGACGAAGTCTTCAATCTTGTACCTTCATAGTCTAACAGTCCGGCCAATGGAAATAGTCTGGCTGTCCGGAGACCCCCTAATCCAGGACTCCCTCAGGAAACAAGGACACTGCGCAGGCCGGCGCCCACCTGGCGCCCGCCTGGTCTCGATCGTCATGGCTTGCGTCACGGGCTCTTCGCGAGGTACCCCTGCCTTGATCTCTCCGCCTCCTCGCGAGCCTGCCTGATGTGGCTGCCTCTGAGGAAGCTTCCTGTCGTCCGCCCCGCGAGGCTTGGCCCCTCGCGAGGGTCTTGAGCTTGAGCTAATGAAGATGGGCCGCGCTGGGCCCCCACTTGAGCCATGCCGCAGGCCGCAGGCAGGCAAGTCTGGGGACCCCCGTTCCAGAACGCCGACAGTAGCCCCCGGGCCCAAGACGCGCCCGGGCTTGGCCTAGCAGGGAAGCGAAGAGGCAAGCGCGAAGCGCCACGGGCCCCAATGGCCTGCGGCCTTGGGCGCCGCGTGGCGATTGATTGGTCGTGGGCATCTGCGCTTCCCCACGACGCCTCGGCAACTGTCCTCTAACAAAAGAGGTGCCCAGGCCAGACTTACCTGCTTTGTTCTCGTTCGCCTCGCCCTAGATCCCCTTTCTTGCTCTCCTCCTTCTTGCTCCCGAAATCCTCTAGATCTGTCTCAATCCTCCTCACCTGGCACACCATGGCGCCTCGCAAGTCCCCGACCGAGGCCTGGTACTCACCGGCTCTGGATTCCCCGAACCTGCCGGAGAAGAACCTCGCCCTCACGCGCCTGATGACAGTGGCGCAGGGCAGCAAGGGGGCGACCGTGCTCAAGGCCGGCTCCGACCAGCCTGAAGGCAGGGGGAGCACCTTCTATTCGCTCTTTGTGAGCGCCATCATCGCTGGTTTGGTGCCTCCTTTCTCTGAGTTCTTCTTTGATGTTCTCCGCCAGTACAACTTGCAGGCTCTGCATCTCCACCCCAACTCTGTTCTTCTCCTGGCGATTTTTGCTTACTACCGTGAGGCTCTCGTCGGGGTCAAGCCCTCGGTGGCCCTGTTGCGCCACTATTTTTCCCTCCGGGTTTCCGGTGGCCATATCTCTGCATGTGCGAGCTTCATCGCATACTCCAATTCCAATGCTATCTCGAAGCCTGGGAAGAGAATCGAACGCTTCCGGAGCAAGTGAGTCATGGTGGACGTCGGGCACCTCCACCCCCGTCTGGTGTTGCCTACGGGGCAGCCCAAGGCTGTCGACGTGTGGTCCCACGCGGAGCTCGTCGACCCCCGTGAGAAGGCGGTGCTGAAGAGGATGAACGCGGACCTGAGGCCAAGCAACTTGGGGGCAGCGAAGCTGACCGGGGCCACGCTCCTGCGGGAGTTCTTGGAGCACCGGGTGGCTCCACTCCAGGAGCACTCGCTCCCGTTGTGGAGGCTTGGGGAAGCGGATGCCGCCTTGTTCCTAAGCTCTGAGGCCCTGACCGACGAGAATCTGGTCGCGGCCCTCCATTCCTTGGTTGGGGGAGACGTGGCGAAGCCGGTAGGCGCCCCCGTCCCCCTGTTCCTTCGTGATGACTGGGAACAGGTGGTGAACGCCATGCCCACCTTCAATGGTGAGGGGCTAGTGCCCGCGGAAGCTCCCGAGGGTGTTGCGGCGCTAGCGATGGTGAACGTGTCCTTCGACAGCTCCAGCGGGAGCGAGGGGGAAGAAGAGGTGGAGGAGGAAGAGTCTGACTCTGAGGCGACTGGCGAGGAGCCGAGGGAGTCTTTCCCTCGGCGCAGGTTCCAGGCCCTCCGCTCCATGCCGAACGATGACGAGGCCGGCACCAGGCGAGAAGGGGAGGACTCTCCCTTGGTCACAAGGATGGGCAGGTCGGGGCTCGTTCCCCCAGGGTCTGTTCTGGTCCCTGGGCGGTCTGAGGCCAGCTCCAGCCCTCCTGACGTGCCCTCTTCTTCCGGGCCTCCTAAGGCTGACCCCACCTGCAGGTTCTCGGGCTTCAAGTTTGGCCGGAGGTTGCTTGAGTTCGTGAGCGATGACCAGTAAGTGCTCGATTCGTGCTTTGCTTGTTTCTGCCGCCGAGGCTTGACGTCCATTTTCTTTTGTCAGGGCGGCGTCTGTGGCGAAGAGGTTGAGAGGGGCTTCTGCGGCCTTGCTTGGGGCGAGTCCATCTGCCGGGATGGCGCCTTCGTTCGCTGAGGGGAAAGACGGAGAGGCTCGTGCCTCCCAAGTCCGATCGTCCTTGCGAGGCCGGCTGGGACGCCTCGGCAAGGTGTCAGCCCCCGTGACCCCGCTGACCCTGGAGTCGACTTCGCTCGGTGCTACAGCCGGGGCAGCCAAGGCCCAGGGGGTTCCTTCCTGCCAAGCCGTGATCACGCTGCCATCCTTGAGGGAGTCCTGGATTAGGGGGTGTCCGGATGGCCGGACTATACCTTCAGCCGGACTCCTGGACTATGAAGACACAAGATTGAAGACTCCGTCCCGTGTCCGGAAGGGACTTTCCTTGGCGTGGAAGGCAAGCTTGGCGATACGGATATGTAGATCTCCTACCATTGTAACCGACTCTATGTAACCCTAACCCAACCCGGTGTCTACATAAACCGGAGGGTTTTAGTCCGTAGGACAACATACACATCAACAATCATACCATAGGCTAGCTTCTAGGGTTTAACCTCCTCGATCTTGTGGTAGATCTATTCTTGTAATACCCATATCATCAATATTAATCAAGCAGGACGTAGGGTTTTACCTCCATCGAGAGGGCCCGAACCTGGGTAATACCTCGTGTCCCTTGCCTCCTGTTACCATCCGGCCTAGACGCACAGTTCGGGACCCCCTACCCGAGATCCGCCGATTCTGACACCGACATTGGTGCTTTCATTGAGAGTTCCTCTGTGTCGTCGCCATCAGGAAGGATGCCTCGCCCCGTCTTTAAAGACGGCACCATTGCTAAGGGAGCTTTGGCTGTCGGCCAAACCCTCCGGCTAGGTGGTTTTCTTATGACCGCCTGTTCGGCTTCTGCGCCGACGATGACCTCTCGAGCCATCGAAAACAATCTTCATGTCAGCTTGGAACTTGCTGATCAGTTAGATCCAATGAATCTTTCCTCCATAAACGAGCTCTTGGATCGCTTCGCCGCCCTGGGAGTCGCTACGGATTACGACCAGATCAGGCCTAAAACCGATCTGAGAGAGATTAACTCTCCCCAAGTCACCCATCACGTTGCCGTGGTAGAGGGATAGTGCGGCGACCCTTCATCTATCTTAAGGACTCGCTACGTCCGGATTCCCGATCCCTCCAAGCCGGATACCCGCGGAGGGGAGGATATCACTCAATACCTGAACTTAGAATCAGGCGACGGGCTGGATTCATTAGACAACATCCAGGAATCCAAATTTTTGAGTTCGGAAATTCCTCGGCCTCTGAGCCTTAGATGGGGTGAGGCTTCGGATTTAATTCCACCCACCCACCCCAACATAAGCGATCTATCCAAAATCAGGCAAGAACCCGATGAAACAGTACATCATTACTGGGCCAGATTCCTCTTAGTTAAGAACAGGCTAAGGGACTGCCGTGAGGAAGACGCAATCTCAATCTTCTGCGATAATTGCACGGACAAGGGAATACTCAACGCCATAAGTCGCCGTGATATTACACGCTTCGCTGACTTGGCGTCCATTGTATTAAAGTACTGTGCGATGGAAAGTGCCTGGAAAACCGAAATAAAATTTTGGGAGAATCCGGCCCTGAATACAAACCCAGTCCGAAATAAAAGGGTGCATCATCACCAGTCACCTGGGTCAAGCACTAAAAAGCAAAAACCCTCTACAGGGCATGGAACCGTACTGGAAGGATGGCTTAATGGACCCTGTAAAATTCACAGTATAGAGGACGCCACACCAACTCACAGCCTCAGAGCATATTGGATACTCCAGCAGGTGGCCAAGATTGGCGAAAATCTCCTAATTCCGGAGGCCACAGAAAGCCACCCTAGAGACACCAATACGGTATTAACAGTCTTCGAGATTGTCGCATCAAATAATATGCGAAAAAGGACACTCCGTAGCCTTGCCGAAGTCTACCAAGTAGCAACAATAAACCCATGGAGTGACACGGCAATTACCTTCAATGCCAGTGATGAACCTAAATTCCGAACAGCCCGAGCACCAGCCGCATTGGTCCTCAGTTCAATAGTGGACGGCTTTCGTCTTACCAAGGTACTCATGGACGGCGGCAGCGGATTGAACCTCATTTATGAGGAGACCCTTCAAAAAATGGAAATAGACTGGAACCGCATCGAGCGAAGAAGCAAAACCTTTAGAGGAATAATCCCCAGTCGGGAAGCGCGCTGTACAGGAAAAATCACACTAGATGTGGTGTTCTGCACGCCGGATAATTATAGGACCGAAGAGGTCACGTTCCAGGTGGCTCCGTTCAGCAGCGGTTATCACGCTCTGCTAGGGCGGGAAGCGTTTACAATCTTCCAAGCAATACCCCATTACAGGTACATGAAGCTCAAGATGCCCGGGCCTAACGGGATCATCACTCTCACTAGTGATCCGGACATAGCACTCCGCGCCGAAAACAAGACAGCCGCACTGGCCCTCGAGGCACTATCCGAAGCCCTAGCGGCTGAAGAACTGACTGCGCTGCGCTCTACGGTGAATAGGGACGATGTGGTACTCGACAAAAGATCCAAGTCCACCTCCTTTAAACCGGCGGACGAAATAGTCAAATTCCAAGTCCATCCAACGGACCCCAATAAAACAACTTCCATCGGGGCACAGTTAAACCCTGATGTCGACGCCGCATTGTGAGAGTTCCTACGAGAGAACTGGGACATTTTCGCCTGGCACCCTTCAGACATGCCAGGAATCCCACGCAGGCTGGCCGAGCACAGCTTAAATATCCAAACAGGATTCAAACCTGTCAAACAGGCTCTTCGGCGTTTTTCTGAACCTAAGAGACAGGCCATGGGAGAAGAGCTAGCAAAGCTGTTGGAGGCCGGATTCATCAGAGATATAAAACATCTGGAATGGCTAGCAAACCTGGTGATGGTACCAAAGAAGGAAAAATCCTGGCGCCTGTGTGTTGATTTTAAAGACCTTAACAAGGCTTGCCCAAAGGATCCCTTCCCCCTCCCCCGCATCGATCAAATTATCGACGCTACCGCAGGACACGACTCATTGTGTTTCCTCGACGCATATTCTGGCTACAATCAAATCAAGATGGCGGAACCAGACCAAGCCGCAACGGCATTTATCACACCATACGGGCCATTCTGCTTCAACACGATGCCCTTCGGGCTCAAAAATGCTGGCGCAACATATCAGCGCATGATTCAGACATGTCTGGCAAGCCAGATCGGCAAAACAGTGGAGGCATACGTAGATGATGTGTTCGTCAAAACAAGACATGTTGAATCTCTAGTAGATGACTTGAGGCTCACATTTGATATCCTCCGAACATAGGACATCAAGCTCAACCCAGAAAAATGCGTCTTCGGTGTTCCAGCCGGAAAGCTCTTGGGCTTCATTGTATCCGGTAGAGGAATTGAAGCAAACCAGCCAAGATCCGAGCTCTATCGCAACTGGATATCCGGTAGAGGAATTGAAGCAAATCCAGCCAAGATCCGAGCTCTGTCGCAACTGGATATCCCAAAGGACCTCAAACAAATACAAAAGTTAACCGGATGCGTGGCGGCTCTAAGCCGCTTTATCTCCCGCTTGGGAGAAAAGGCCCTACCCCTTTACCGCCTCCTTCGGCGCACTGAACACTTCAAATGGACAGATGCAGCCACGACCGGACTCGACGAAATAAAAGCCATACTGGCAACAAACCCAGTCCTGGCCACGCCAAACATTGGCGAACCAATGCTATTATACATTGCAGCAACACATCAGGTTGTAAGCGCAGTGCTCGTTGTCGAACGAGAAGCGGACGGACACAAATTCCCTCTTCAAAAGACGGTCTATTATGTGTCCACCGTCCTGACTCCCTGCAAATCACGGTACCCGCATTATCAAAAGATTGCGTACGCGGTATTCATGGCATCCCGGAAGCTACGACACTACTTTCAAGAGTGTTCAATAACAGTAGCCTCGGAAGTACCACTTAACGATATTAAAAACAACCGTGAGGCAATGGGCCAGATTGCAAAATGGGCCATTGAGCTCCTCCCGTTCGACATAACTTATAAGCCACGACGAGCCATCAAGTCGCAAGTCTTGGCCGACTTCGTCGCAAAATGGACGGAGGCCGAACTCCCTAAACAGTACGGCACATATTCAAATTGGATCATGCATTTCGACGGCTCCAAGATGTTGGCTGGACTGGGGGATGGCGTTGTGTTGACGTCCCCCACAGGAGACACAGTTCAATATGTACTACAGATTATGTATATGGACTCCAACAATGCAGCCGAATATGAGGCCCTTTTACATGGTCTCCGCATGGCAGTATCCATGGGCATCCAACGCCTAGAGGTGCGCGGGGACTCGAACCTCGCAATATCCCAAATAAATGGAGA
The DNA here is from genome assembly GCF_003073215.2 of Triticum urartu. NCBI lineage: Eukaryota > Viridiplantae > Streptophyta > Magnoliopsida > Poales > Poaceae > Triticum > Triticum urartu. The sequence continues at coordinate 110,937,598 of NC_053022.1, forward strand.
CTTCGATGCCAAGGATCCAAAAATGGCAGCTTACCGCAACACCGTCCTAAAAATGTCAGCTCGGTTCGAGGGGCTTGAATTTCACCATATAGCCCGGGAAAATAATCAGGCGGCAGATGTCCTGGCACGCATCGGCACAAAACGCGATGTAGTCCCCCCCTAACATCTTCTTGGAGAGGCTGTTCAAGCCATCCGTAGTATGGGAAGGGGAGCCGAACAATAGCAGCCCGGACCCAACCGCACTGCCCAACACCAAACATTCTGACACAATTGGAGGCTCTGCCAATGAAATAACACCTTCAACCCACGTAATAATGGCCGTCATCGCCCCATGGACAGAACCATTCCTCGCCTACCTTACTAGGCAGGAACTCCCCGAGGACCAAAATGAGGCACGCTGCATAGTGCGGCGATCCAAAGCCTACAGAGTCCACAAGGGAGAGATTTATAAGAAAAGCACTACCGGAGTCCTTCAAAGGTGCATCTCTGAAGAGGAGGGGCGGAGCCTCCTGGCTGAAATTCACGTCGGACTCGGTGGTCATCACGCTGCAGCCCGGTCCCTTGTAAGCAAGGCCTTCCGTACAGGCTTTTATTGTCCGACGGCCCGGGAAGACGCTCAGGACTTAGTCCAACGATGCACCGGTTGCCAGCTCTTTGCAAACCAAAGCCATATGCCACCCACCGCCCTCCAAACTATCCCCATTACTTGGCCCTTCGCGGTCTGGGGGCTTGACATGGTTGGACCCCTTAAAGGCGGAACCCACAAGCAAAAATACTTACTGGTCATGGTGGATAAGTTCACCAAATGGATAGAAGCCAAGCCTGTTAAGACGGCCGAATCTCGACCGGTGATAGACTTTATATCCGGGGTTGTACACCGTTACGGTGTCCCCCACAGCATCATCACTGATAATGGCACGAACTTCATGGCCGACGAGGTAAAACTATGGTGCAAAAACATGGGCATCAAGCTCGATTATGCTTCCGTCTATCACCCACAAACTAACGGCCAGGTCGAACGTGCAAATGGTCTTATCATGAGCGGCATCAAACCCAGATTAGTGCGGTCCCTCAAGGAATCTAACACGCATTGGGTAGAGGAGCTCGACTCCGTACTCTGGGGGCTGCGGACCAGGCCGAATCGCACCACGGGATACACACCATTCTTTATGGTGTACGGCGCAGAGGCAATTTTGCCTTGTGACATAATTCATGACTCACCTCGAGTGCGCATGTACGAAGAAAGAGAAGCCGAGCTCGATCGGCAGGACAGCTTGGACGCATTGGAGAAGGAGCGTGACGTGGCAAAGGCCCGTTCCGCATTCTATCAACAGCAGGCTCGAAGATACCAAAGCAGATAAGTACGGGCCAAAAATTACAACGTTGGTGAATTAGTTCTACGACTACCGGATAAGAAAAAGGACAAACTCAAGCCGAAGTGGGAAGGTCCCTTCATAATTGACCAAGTCCTGACTGGTGGAGCATACCGCCTGCGGGATGCATCGGATAACCAACTCGAGCCAAACCCATGGAACGCAGCCCGTCTCCGAAGATTCTATGCCTAGCGCCGGACTCTCTGTTCGTCTCCTTCCTCTGTCCATTTTTTATATATTTTCTGTCTTACATTTCTCTTCTTCTTCTCTCTCTCTTATAGCCTCTAAAGGCTCATAAAGTGACGCGCTATCTGCGCTCATTAAACCTGGGGGCTTCTTTAAACAGAAGCTTATTCATACGGGCTTCATGCCCAACACATGTGTCACACTTCTGCATGTACCTTTTATTCACCATTATATGCATCGATATGACTTAAGTTTTGGCCAAGCTGGGTTGCCTGGCTCCTGTGCTTACCCCTACTTTCCCGATTGTTCGGCTAGGTGGTAAAGGGAGCACCTCTGCGATTGTTACTGCCGGGTCAGCCGGACGTGTACCTCAGACTGGGTGAAGCCGAAAGCTAGCGTTCTTAAGGGAATATTCGGTCGGTGAACTAAAGATGATCTTTTTTTTATTTTTATCTATACGCCCCAGATGTTTTTCCCGCGTTTCTTTTCGCAGCATGGACATGCACCTTAGGGCATGCCTCCCAGGGAAAGGAACCCCTAACGGAACTATTCTCCCTGGAAGATGTTTCTTACTAACCATGTAATATAACATAACTAGTCGGGCACTTGTCTGTTCATGCCCTAATGACCCCTACGCCTGGTCTCCATGCATTCCCCGGTTCCTATATAACCGCATGGGAATTCAGACACACTCCGGACCGTCAGGTCCCGAGGCTGAAGCGAAAAGGTCGGCCATGACAAATGATCTACAATCCGGCTAGAAGGCATTATAAATGTCAATTAAATTACATAGTCATTTTGACTGGTTGTATTCCTCTTCAATACCGTCTAACATGCTGTCTAATTTACAGTCCTGCTGGGAATACTTTGCTGCCAACTCTACTTGGCCGTATACTAAGCTTACAGGGATCTCCTTCCCATCAGGCCCTACAGGACCGACCTCGGCCATGTGGTTGGGGTCAGCCTTTGCGTACCGCGTCTTCACCATGGCCCATGCCTCCCTAGCGCCTTGACGGCAGGCTGATATCTTCCACAATCGGAAGCACCGCCGTGCTCCCTTTAGCTTCTCCGCAAGCTCTCCAAGACCTTCGGGCATGGAGACGGATGGCCACAGGGCCTGGGCGACGCCTCGCATCGCCTGCCGAACTCGATCGAGCAGTTGCGAGAGCTCGGGAAGAAGGTCACCCGTAGAACCGGGCATCTCCTCTGCAGGACGACCTGTTAGCACACCTACAGACATTGCTCTGTTAGTTGACTTCCCCGCCGAACTTTCTTTCAAAAGGTTCGTTCAAGCACTTACTAAATATGCCGTGCCGAAGCCGCTGATTCTCCTTCACGGAGTCTGACAGCTGGGCACGGACATCTTTCAGCTCGACGCCCAGGTTGGTGTTGGCATCTTGGAGATCATTCTTCTCCCCCATCACCTTTATCAGCACCCTCTTACTAGCCTTTAGCTGGCATAGGAGGTGTTGCCTTTCCAGATTCAATCCGGCGCCATCTGCAATTTCATTTGTCAGATTCGCACCAAAGCCGTGCTTCGCAAAATACTTATCTTTCGAAGTGTATATTACCAGAGGGGGTCTCCTTAGGCTCCCCTTCCGCGGCTAGTGCGGCCTCAAGTTGGGCATTGCACTCTTCCAGCTCCTTGGACAGTAGGGAATTCTTTTCCGTAAGAACCTGCAACACAAATGATCCTTAAATCAGTTATTCTAACTGTTTCAAGTCTCGGGGGCTACTGGTATATACATATAATTACCAGAATTTTCTTACCCGTATGTCTTTTACATACTGCTCCGTGGCTCTGGCTAGACCATTTTGAGCGGCACGGAGATACGCATCTCCCGAGTTGAAGGCATCTAACGCCCCTTGGGAGAAACAAGCGTCGTGAAGAACTGTCCGGCGACTCCTGTGGTTCATGGCACTCTCCACCTCAGAGTTGGTGGCAGACAACCCGTCCACATCCTCTGTCAGAGGAGCATCTGGCGCGCGCCTTGCGTTCGCCTCCGCCTCCTGACCAGGCTTTGGAGCCTGGCTGGTGGAGGCGCGATTGGCAGCCTCTCCGGATGTAGACTGGTGAGGTCTCTTTGTCCTGAAAAGAGCGCGAGTGTCAATATGCCTCTAAGGTATAACACCTGGGATAAGGGGGCGTGCCATACCTTTGCGCCGATGCCTCGGTCCGGACTGTACTTCTTTTCCACCCGCAGGGCCCTACGACCCCTCGTTGTCTTCTCGCCGTAGGTTTGGCCTTCCGCCTTAAATACCTCCCCTGCAAAGTTCGGTTGCAATCAGGGAACTGAAAACACGAGCGGGCGGATACCTATTCGGGGTACTGGGACTTCGATCTCAGTTACCTGGGGGTGAGGATTAGCCCTGGGTAATCGGCCGTGATGGCCACCAAGACGTTGTCCTTGCTCAATTGATGGAACACTCCATCAATCAGCTCCACAGATATGTCCGGATCCTCTTGAGAGGCCGGGTCGAGGGACCGTCCTGGGTCCTCGGGTTGTGGAGGAGGGCTGTTTATCTCCTTAACAGCCCGGCGCAGTTCCTGCATTGAAATCGTCAGACTAAATATTTAACAATGGGAATACAAAACGGATGGGCAAGTAAATGCGACCACTTACCCAGCTTGGGGGATTGTGCATAGAGAATCCACCCTGCGGGTTAACGCGGAGAAATTCCTCCTCTTCTCCCTTATACAAAGTGGACAAGATCTTTAGTAGAGCGGCAGCTGAATCCGGCCCCTTACGGCCGTAGCGGGTGGCGTCGTCCTCCCCGTTGAAGTCCCACAGGGGGTGGCTTCTATACTGAAGCGGCTGCACCCCCCGCATAATGCATTCGGCCATGACCCCGATCATGGTTAGTCCGGAATGGGCTAACAATCTTATTCGGCCCATTAGGTAAATAATGTCCCTGTCACTTTCCCTCTGAGGGCTCCGCGGGCGCCAGCTTAGGCGCTTCTTTAAAGGAGCACTGTTGAATTCAGGGAGGCCGATCCGGACAGGATCCGGCAGCGGGACGTCTTCTATATAAAACCATTCCGAGGGATAGTCTTCGGACGCCTTCTTTGGGGTTCCGGACAGATATCCGGTCCCGGTGATGCGCCATACTTCGGCTCTGCCCAGTTGATACATTGACCCCTTCTTGGAACGGGGCACGAGGCAGAATAGCTCCTTCCACAGTCCGAAATGAGCCTCAACACCCAAGAACAGCTCGCAGAGGGCTACAAAGCCCACGATATGCAATACTGAGGCAGGCGTGAGATGATGTAGCTGGAGGCCGTAGAACTCCAGCAGCCCCCGGAGAAATGGATGGATTGGAAATCCGAGCCCCCTTATTAAGTAAGGGACGAGGCACACCCGCTCTCCTTCGGAGGGATTAGGGGCATTCTCTGCTTGCTCTCCGCCATTGTAGACAGCAAGACCGGCTCGAACCGGGACCATATAGGCCAGGGGGAGAAATCCCTTGGTCTGGAGCATCACTAGCTCACTATGCGGGATGGAACATCTCTCCCAATATCCAGGCTTAGGGCTGGAAGGGCGAGGGGAGGAGTTGCGACGGCTGGCCATGGTGGAATGGACCTTTGTCGGATGCGCTCTGATGAACACTCGCGGAGGGGAGAAGGTGTGGATTGGATCTAAATCCTCGTCCCCTTAAATAGGGCAGCTCATTTACGCGGCTAGGGGTGTGAATGTAAAAACACTTAGACTTTTCATGTTCGTTTGACACGTGGGAAGCGGCCATTATTGGACGTAGAAGCCAAGGAGCGCAACATCTACAAGAAACCGGACTTTATTCGACAGGTACACGAAATTTGGAGGAGAACCCGCCTTGCAATGCCGAAGACAATATGCGCGCCGGACTCGTCGTCATTGAAGCCTAGTTCAGGGGCTACTGAGGGAGTCCTGGATTAGGGGGTGTCCGGATGGCCGGACTATACCTTCAGCCGGACTCCTGGACTATGAAGACATAAGATTGAAGACTCCGTCCCGTGTTCGGAAGGGACTTTCCTTGGCGTGGAAGGCAAGCTTGGCGATACGGATATGTAGATCTCCTACCATTGTAACCGACTCTATGTAACCCTAAACCTACCCGGTGTCTATATAAACCGGAGGGTTTTAGTCCGTAGGACAACATACACATCAACAATCATACCATAGGCTAGCTTCTAGGGTTTAGCCTTCTCGATCTCGTGGTAGATCTACTCTTGTACTACCCATATCATCAATATTAATCAAGCAGGACGTAGGGTTTTACCTCCATCGAGAGGGCCCGAACCTGGGTAAAACTTCGTGTCCCTTACCTCCTGTTACCATCCGGCCTAGACGCACAGTTCGGGACCCCCTACCCGAGATCCGCCGGTTTTGACACCGACAGTCCTCTTCGCCCGCTTCGCCGGTTCCCGCTTCTTCTGTTCCCTCTGCCGCTGTCCTGGACCAGGTCGCCAGCGAACTGAGCCAGCTGCGGGAGGATCTTCCGAGCGCGGACCCTCGCCTAGCGGCCGGGCACCTGGAGCTAGCTTCTGGTTGGGCCCGTTCCGCTGCCTCCGTTCGAACAACGTTGAGCCAGGCCGTGGCGGCCTCCGGTGGGGAGAAGCAAGCCGCCAACCAAGCCAAGGCCGCTCACGACGCTGCCCTGGGCGATGCTGCGGCTGCCAAGGCTCACTACGAGGCGCTGGATACCGAGCTGCAAGGCCTGCGCGACGAGCTCGCCATGGAGGTCCACGGCCGCCAGGAGAAAGAGAAGGAGATGAAGGCTCGGGAGGCTGCCATCAAGGACCGGGATGCCAAGCTTGATGACCGCCACGGCAAATTGGAGACACTGGAGCGGCCGCTCAAGGCAGAGAGGACTGAGCTAGACGCCAAGGCGAAGGTCCTGGCGGAGGATCGGGTGGCCTTCGCGAAGATGGAGGAGAAGGCTCGTGCCGCGCTAAAGACGCTTTACGAGAGCGGCTTGGAGGAGCTGTTGGCCAGTGCGGAGGACGGCCCCGCCAAGCTGCTTCCCTTCCTGGTTCGTGCGCTTGAAGATGTCGTAGACGGCCTTGGCCCCACGGCCGAGGCCGAGGCGCGTGCCCTATCTTCTACGGTGCTGACGCATGTCCTCAGCCACGTCTACCTACGCGACCACGACGTCGACTTCGACAGCCTACTGGAACCGGTGAGCGGCGACCTTGACGCCGCTGCCGCCGAGGCTGTGAAAGGCCAAGCCGAAGCTTTGCTAGGGAGGTTCCGCGCCTTCAGCGTCTTGCCCGGGCGCGGTGCCGCCAGCTCCGCGGCCCCGGGAGGCGGAGTCGTCCAACGTGACTCCACCACAGGAGGCAGTGCCACTAGAGAGTGATCCCTTCGCGGCATTTGTCCTGTTTTTATTCCTGCAACATGCACCATGCCTCGCGGAGGCGTTTAAACTTGTTGTTTGGCGTCGTGAAACGATCTATGGCTTGTAATATTTGCTTTGAATTTCCTGGAATTTGCATTTTTCTCCCCTACTTGTTCGCGCTCTACATCGGCAGGGCCCGACCCCGCGCATACCTCGCCCAGCGTTAGCCCCGACCGGAAACCAGGATGGGACTAAGGAGCAAGGGGCTACGTGGCAAGTTAGGCTCCTGAGTCGCGATGCTCAGGAGTCCCCCTTGATGCGCAAGCAACAAGTAGGAAAGGGGGAACGAGGAGTGGATTAGTCATTCTGCTTCGGCAGGGTCCGGCCCCGCGCATACCTCACCCAGCGTTAGCCCCGACCGGAACCAGGACGGGACTAAGGAGTGAGGGGCTACGGGGCAAGTTAGGCTGCTGAGTCACGATGCTCAGGAGTCCCCCTTGACGTTCAAATGGGGTTCCATACCTTGGCTCCACTCGGGGAGGGGCGCGTGACGACCAGGTCCGAGGGACCTGACTGGGTGGCGTGCGCTCGGGCGAGGCCCGGGCGTATTCCCCGTGTCCAGCCCCCTCGCGCGGCGCTCCCGAGGGGAGGCGTTGCGATGGTGCCGGACACTGAGCTCCGGGCTCCCTGAGGTTGGTACGGCCGTAGGCCGCCCTCAGTTGTTTATCACCAGCGCGGAGCATAGCGCTTCCGTATTTGTACGGGCATAGCCGCTCCTCGTCAGTGCCGTCATCCAGCACGGGGCATGGTGCTTCCACTGGTACATGGGAGGGGGCTCCCCTCCGGGAGGAGCCCCCGGAGCGTGTACAGCCCCGCCCTGACACGTGGCCGGCACGGTAGGGCTAGGAGAGGTGTATCTGGGCACTCGTGAGCCAGCGCGGGACTCACGAGGCCCTACCTCGAGGCGGGTTGTGCCTGGCTCTGGGCCTTTATCAATGGTGTGTTCCTGCAGGGTGGTTAGAATGCAAATGCTCTACGTCCTCAGGTCCCGGCCCTCGAGCTAGCTCAGCCGCCGCTGGTATGACAGGTCGCGATGCCGTGGGTCAAGGCCATGGGGTGAGGGCTGGAGAGCCAGTAGGAGCCCATGAGTCGCGATGGTCAGGTACCCCCCTTTTAACGTGCAAGCGCTTTGCATGAAAGCGGAGAAGTCCGCAATAAGTAGAAGGTGACAATTAAGCGCGAAAGAGCAAATTCATTTTAAGTAGACGCGGAGAAGCAAACGCCACTGGGAAGGCCCGAGCAGCTCGGGGATGATGCAACAAGGTAAGTAAAGGGCATAACCAAAACGGATACATGCTGCAGGGACGGACCCACGCGACCTGGGAATGATGCGGCCCTGTGGGCGCTCCCAGCTAAAAACGGAACTTAGAAAGATGTCACCTGGTGCCGTTGAAGATGGAGTGATGTTGAAGGAGCGGGCGATGCGCGATGAAGACGTCGATCCTCACGAGCCCCCAGGCCCAGGAGCCTCGGGAGGCTCCGGGGGCATAGGTGGGTTTCCGAGGGCCATCTCCATCTCCGCTAGGACCGCACGATGCCCGACCTCCTAGGCCTCGAGAATGCTCCTTAGCAGGCACTGATGAGCGGTGACCGTGTTCGGCAAGCCGAAAGGCATGTGAACGTAGCTGTGAGGTGGACCCTCGCAACGCCCCACGCGCGAAGGCCAGAGGTGCCCCTGAGACGCGGCTCAGTTAAGCCCTGGCACGTCGATGCTCGCCTGGATGTGGGGCTACGGTGGGCAAACGGCGGCTGCCACGCATGACTCTCGACTCCTGTAGCTCCTGGGTGTTTCTTGCGATGAACTCCTGAGGGTTTGGTCTTCCTTGCCTTGTACCTTCCTGAGGGAAACGTGCCTGGAAGCACCCCTCCAAGTGGTGCCCGAGCGCCTCCCTCGCGACCTTGGCAAAGTCGGTGGCTCTCCAAGAAAGAGCCCTCGAGCCCTGCCTGAGGAGGGCGCCGGGCGTGCCTTCCTATGCGAGAGAGGGTGGCGCTCCCTAATTGGGCGCAGATCCTGACGCAACACCTCCGGAGGCGCCTATCTCCTTATGGCTTGGGCTAGGCGAAACCTTCTTCTTCTTAAGGGTCGCCTCGGGAAGTCTTCGGTTCCTGTGGTCCGGGTCTTCGATTGCTGCGGCTTGGAACGCGCGCTCAAGTGAACACACTGCGTCCCTTTCTTCACAGGGTACGGTGATGACTCCACCACTTCCTGGCATCTTGAGGACATTGTATCCATGGTGAGTCACTGCCATGAACTTGGCCTGGGCTGGGTACCCGAGGATGGCGTTGTATGGCAGACGGATGTGGGCGACGTCGAAGTCGATGGGCTCGGTGCGGTAGTTGTTGTGCTGCCCGAAGGTCACTGGAAGGCGAACGTGCCCTATTGGAACAGTGGAACCATCAGTGACTCCTGAGAAGGGCTTGGTCGGCTGAAGCTGATCGTATGGCACTTGGAGATTGTCGAACGTCTCGACGGACAGGACGTTGAGTCTTGCTCCACCGTCAATGAGGGTCCTAGTGACCTGCACGTTGCTGATGACTGGGGAGCAAAGCATCAGGAGGACTCCGGCCGTTGCCGCGCACTTGAGCTGACCGCTGAGCTGAATGTGATAGCGCACGCAGACCACCTGAGAGGCCGCGTGGCCTCAAGCTTGGGGAGGACTGCATTCACCTCGCGAGCAAACTGCTTGAAGATGTGCTGTGAGGCTGGGGCCTGCGCGCCACCCAAGATGCAAGCGATTGCGTGCGGCTCCTGGAAGCCCCCAGCTCCCTCGTCTTGATGTTGGTCTTCGTTCCTCCTTGGCGGTGGCGGCAGAGGAGGAAGGCCTGCGTTGCCGTGCAGGCGATCCTCACGAGGCTGATCTCTCCAGCCTCCCTCGCGAGGCTGGTCCTGCTAGCGATCCTCGCGAGGTCGGTCATGCCACCCTTGGCGAGGGCCACGGTCTTCCCATCGTCCGCCACCTCTTCCACCTCCTCGGCCATAGCCCCTGTTGTTGCGCTCGGGGCATCGGCCGACACGTCCATCTCTCACGGCCCTGAGCTCTTGACATTCATTGGTGTTGTGGGTGTGGAGGTCGTGGTACACGCAGTACCGGCTACCCTTGGATGACTCAGGCTGATCCCCTCCTCGCTTGGTGTCCGGTTCCGCTGCAAGCACGACAGCCCCCTTGCGCTTCGCGTCCTTGGCCTTGGGCTTCTTCTCTTCTGGGTCGGCAGCCGGGAGTTCGAGGAGGGAAAGGCGCCCTTCCTCAGCCCTGACGCACTTGGTTTCCAAGTTGAATAGATCCAGGGATGTGCACAGGTCTTCATGGATTGCTAGCTCCTCCTTCATCTTGATGTCACGTATGCCATCGGAGAAGGCCAAGATGATGGCTTCTTCAGTCACCTTGGGGATCTTGAGGCGAGCATTGTTGAAGCGCTGGATGTATTTCTGCAGGGTCTCCCCTTGCCGCTGCTTGATGCGGCGCAGATCGCTCACGGCCGGGGGCCGGTCACGAGTGCCCTAGAAGTTGGCGATGAAGCGAGTGCGCATCTCGTCCCAGGAGGAGATTGTGCCAGGAGCCAGGTTCAGGAGCCAGGTGCGGGCCCCGTCCTTGAGCACCATGGGAAACCAGTTCGCCATGACCCTTTCGTCTCCGTTGGCGGCTTCGATGCATAGCTCGTAGAGCTGTAGGAACTCCGCGGGGTCCGCCGTGCCATCGTAGCGAGGGGGCAGGTCAGGCTTGAACTTGCCTGGCCATGCGACGCCGCGCAGCTCGGGGGTGAGAGCGCGGCAGCCTGCTGTGGCCACCGGCGCCCTTTGCTGGTGCTGGGCTTGTTCCTGGGGATTACCGCGCGCTGCCGCTTGGAGCAGCGCGGGGTCTTGGCATGGAGGTGCAGGGACACGATCTTGGCGCGTCGGCGCTGGGAGCGCGCGAGCACCTGCTTGGGGACGAGGGATCTCTTGGCAGCTCCTTTCTTGCTGTGCTGGCACCGGACGCGGAGGGTCTCACCCTGGGGCTGCGCGCCTTGGAGCCAGGGCGCCTTCTTGGGGAGGAGGTTGTGGAGGCACCTCCTGATCCTCGCCTCCTGCATGGAACGGAGGGCGAGGCAGTGAGAGGGGCGGCAAGGGGGAGCCCCCTGCGGCGCTGACGAGCTCGGTGATGCGGGCGAGCCAGTCCTCGTAGAGGTCATCGACGTGGCGGTAGTGCAAGAGCTCTCTTGCCAAGAGCAGCGCGGCATGCGCGTCCGTGGGGGCGCGACGGGCGTGGGACGACGAAGCGGCTGGAGTTAGCGACGGTGTGGCGGGGCGGCCCTCCCGCCGTACCGAAGGATGCTGGGACGAGGCCTGCTGCTCATTCCCCACCGGGCTGGTGGCGGCGTTGGCGGCAGGCAACGGGGAACGGCGAGGGCGTCCGCCGACGGGCACCGTCTGGGCGACGCGGGTGGCGAGAGCAGCCCGGCGCTCGGCGCGTGCCCGACGAGCGTCAGCCATGGACACGATGGAAGATCACACGCGAACAGCGGAAGAAAGATTCCGGCGCACCCCTACCTGGCGCGCCAAATGTCGGATTTCGGGTTCTGGTAGACCCTTGAGGTTCGAACACCGGGGTGCGCGCGGAGATCTCTCCCCTACCGATCTACGTCCAATCTCCTCGCGTGATCTAAGCTGAAAACAACGAACGACACAAGGGACACGAGGTTTATACTGGTTCGGGCCACCGTTGTGGTGTAATACCCTACTCCAGTGTGTGGTGTGGTGGATTGCCTCAGGGGCTGATGATGAACAGTACAAGGGAAGAAGAGCCTCGCGAGAGGTATTCTTGAGCTGATGGGATGAACTACTTAGGTGAGTTCAGTCGCCTCTCTCTCTCTCTCTGCTAGGGCTCTATCAGATCTCTCGATGTCTAGATGTGTCGATCCCTCTCCAGATCTCTCGATCGATCCTTCTCTACCCTGTGGTGGCTAGCTCTATTTATAGAGGCCCTGGGCCTCTCCCCAAACAATGAGCAGGAAGGGCGCCAACAATTGGCCATTTTGAAGGGGAACATCTAGTACAAGTTATCCTGACCAAAGGTGGTCTTCGGCTGCCAAAAGTACTGGTGATGACGCCGTCTTGGGCTCCACGGTGACCTCCATCCTGCAGCTCTGCTGGTCTTGGTCTCGTTGCACCGGAATGGCAACCTTTGCCCAATGCCTTGGCCTGTGCTTGCCCCCTTTGCACCAAAGGGGAAACAAGGACACTGCGCCGGCCGGCGCCCGCTTGGTCTCGATCGTCATGGCTTGCGTCACGGGCTCCTCGCGAGGTACCCTTACCTTGATCTCTCCGCCTCCTCGCGAGCCTGCCTGATGTGGCTGCCTTTGAGGGAGCTTCCTGTCGTCGGCCCCGCGAGGCTTGGCCCCTCGCGAGGGTCCTGAGCTTGAGCTGATGAAGATGGGCCGCGCTGGGCCCCCACTTGAGCCACGCCGCAGGCCGCAGGCAGGCAAGTCTGGGGACCCCCGTTCCCAGAACGCCGACAAGCTTTGCAAGGAAGAGCACATGTATATCCAAGATGACAATCATAAAACTTAATGTAGAATTTGTCAAAGGATATGTTTGAAGGGTTTCATGCTTCCTTGACTTCAACCACCATTGTGTAGAGACTTGGTGATGTAGAAATTGCTCATGATGTGAGTGGGTTGCAATCTCATTGATTTAGATTCATCCAAGTACCTAGAAGGGTTAGATAGCATGCAAGGGTGCAAATATGTCCAAGACATATAAATAGCAACATGAAAGAAATATCAAGGATTAGTCAAGGGCTCATGCCTTGCATGTATCCAAATGGAGTTTCTACTCCAAGTTTGAAGCATCAATGATGTTCAATTCACCTCTAAAATGGAAAAAGACTTTGTCATCAAGCAGTTTGGTGAATATATCCGTTAATTGCTTATCGGTGCGAACATGCTTAAGATCAATGTCCCCTTTGGCAACATGATCTCGAATGAAATGATGACGAACTTCAGTATGCTTAGTTCGAGAATGTTTTACGGGATTGTGAGCAATCTTGATAGCACTTTCATTGTCACAAAGCAATGGAACATGTTTCACATATATCCCATAATCTTTAAGAGTTTGGGTCATCCAAAGTAATTGAGCACAACATGAACCAGCGACAATGTATTCCGCTTCGGCGGTGGATAGGGCTACCGAGTCTTGTTTCTTGGAAGACCAAGACACAAGAGATCTACCAAGAAATTGAGAAGTACCCGAAGTGGACTTTCTATCAACCTTGTCTCCGGCATAGTTCGAATCGGAGTAACCAACAAGATTGAAAGAAGACCTCTTAGGATACCAAATGCCAAAATTTGGTGTGTGAATTAAGTATCTCACTATCCTTTTTACAGCCTTAAGATGACACTCTTTAGGGGCCGCTTGATATCGTGCACACACGCACACACTTAGCATAATATCGGGATGAGAGGCACATAGATATAACAATGAGCCAATCTTGGAGCGGTAAACCTTTTGATCAACCGGTTCACCATCTTTGGTCAAATCAAGATGTCCACTAGTAGGCATGGGTGTAGTCATACCTTTGCATTCTTGCATATTGAACTTCTTGAATAAGTCCTTGGTGTACTTTGTTTGAGAGACAAAGGTACCTTCCCTAGTTTGTTTGATTTGCAAACCAAGAAAGAATTTGAGTTCACTCATCATAGACATCTCAAAACTTCTCCGACATTAGCTTTCCAAAATTCTCACTAAAATGAGGGTTAGTCGAACCAAATATAATATCATCAACATAAATTTGGCACACAAATAGTTCTCCAGTAACCCTTTTAGTAAACAGAGTAGAATCTATTTTTCCAATTTCAAAGCCCTTTTCAATAAGGAACTTGGTCAAGCATTTATACCACACTCTAGGAGCTTGTTTAAGACCATAAAGAGCTTTGTGAAGTTTGTAAACATGATTAGGTTTCTTAGGATTGACAAAGCCGGGAGGTTTCTTAACATAAACCTCCTCCTCAATTTCACCATTTAAAAAAGCACTTTTAATGTCCATTTGGTACAAGGTGATATCATGGTGATTATCATAAGCAAGTAAGATGTGAATGGACTCAAGTCTAGCAACGAGGGCATATGTCTCACCATAGTCCATACCTTCGACTTGAGTGTAGCCTTGGGCGACTAGACGTGCTTTGTTACGAACAACTTGTCCATCTTCATCTTGCTTGTTGCGAAACACCCATTTGGTACCGATGATGTTGTGGTTGTTGTCGGGCTTCTCAACCAATGTCCACACTTGATTTCTCTCAAAGTTGTGTAGCTCTTCATGCATGGCATTTATCCAATCTGGATCTTCCAATGCTTCTTCAACTTTCATAGGTTCAATGCTAGAGATGAATGAATAATGTTCACAAAAGTTAGCCAAACAAGTTTTAGAGCGAGTGATTCTCCCGGTTTGGATATCATTGTAGATTTGCTCGACGGGGTGGTCTTTGGCGACTCTTGCTCGAACTCGTGGGAGCTTTTTCTTGGCTCGGGGTGGAACATCCTCTTCATCTTGTTCTTCTTCTTGGCCTTCTTCATTGTTGACGTTGCCGTTCTCTTGTCGTAGTGGAGAAGGAGGTTGTTGATGTTCATCTTGGTGCACTTCCTCGTTTTCTTCGTCTTGGTGTCTCCCACTTGTGGATGCTTCCGTATCAACTCTTGGTTCACCTTGTCGTGAGGTGGAAGCTTCCACTTGGATGGACGAGGTACTCTCCTTCACCTCCGTTGGATGAATCTTGCCAATAGACAAGTCTTGGATTACTTCTGAAGGGTCTTTATCTCCTACATCAATTGGCAATTGCTCTACTTGTGAGCTGTTAGATTCATCAAACTTCACATCTACCGTCTCTTCAACCTTTCAGGTGAAATTATTGTAGACACGGTAAGTGTGAGAGTTTGAGCCATAACCAAGTAGGAAACCTTCATGAGATTTAGGAGCAAATTTAGAACGACGATGCTTATCAAGAATGTAGCACTTTGAGCCGAATACTAGAAAGTATCCAACTTGGGGTTTGTTACTGGTGAGGAGCTCGTATGCCGTCTTGCCCAGTAGCTTGTGAAGATACAAGCGATTCGTTGCATGACAGGCTGTCTCAACCGCTTCCGCCCAAAAGTGTTTTGGAGTCTTGTACTCATCAAGCATCGTTCTGGCCATCTCAATAAGAGTCTGGTTCTTCCTCTCAACAACTCCATTTTGTTGAGGCGTGTACGTAGCCGAGAACTCGTGTGAAATCCCTTCTTCGTCAAGAAAAGTACCCACATTTGCATTCTTGAAATCCGCTCTGTTGTCGCTTCGAACCTTCTTGATCTTCACTTCAAATTGATTTTGGGCCTTCCTAGCGAAGTTTTTGAAGATCTTTTGGACCTGCGATTTATCATCAAGGAAGAACACCCACGTAAATCTTGAAAAATCATCGACAATGGCTAGACCAAATGAGTTACCACCGAGACTCTTGTAGGCATTAGGACCAAAGAGATCCATGTGAAGTAGCTCGAGCGGTCTTCTCATGGTCATGATGTTCTTCACGGGGTGACTCCCTCCAACTTGTTTTCCTGCCTGACAAGCACTACAAAGTCTATCCTTGTCAAATATGATATCTTTTACTCCAAGGATATGATCACCTTTAATAAGCTTATCAAGATTTCGCATGCCCACATGACCTAGCCTTTTATGCCACAACCAGCCTTTAGAAGATTTAGAAATTAAGCAAGTTCTAGGTCGAGCCTTTTTAGTGAAATCAACAGTTTAAAGATCACCTCTACGTATACCGGTAAAGACCATTTTATGATTGTCTCTTCGAAACACTTGGCAATCTACTTCAGTAAATAGGACATTGAAACTGAAAACAGCAAGTCTAGATACTGAAAGTAAATTGTACCCAAGAGATTCAACGAGCATGAAGTTTTGTATGGAGCTATCATGTGAGATGGCCACCTTACCGAGGCCAACCACCTTACCCTTTGAGTTATCACCAAAAGTGACATACTTTTGAGGGCCGTCGTTTTCAGCAAGCTCACGAAACATATCTTTGTCTCCAGTCATATGATCAGTACATCCACTATCAAAGACCCATTCCTTTCCTCCAGCCATGTAGCCGCGAAGATTAGCCATAAGACCAAAGTGTCTCATCGCATCATCAAGATCATGGTCACTATCATCATCCGCATCATAGTATCCATGTTCAACATCGTCATGTGATGGATCAACTCCTAGAGAGGGTAATTCATTAGAAGTATGACCGTAACAATGTTCATTTCTATGGATTTAATGACTTCGGAAATGATATTGCTAATAATTCCAACATCTCCTTTTGCACTCGTAAGATTAGTAAGCTCAAATAAGCAATCACCAAACTTGGGATCATTAGACCTCATCTTACTCAAGGCTATAGACTTATGAAGAATCTCATCTAGAATTTCCAAGGAATAATTTGGGAATCGTTCCTCAAGGAATCTCCATTAGGTGTAGGCACAATAAAAAGTAGGCAAGCTAGAAAGCAAGTTTCTAGGAAAACCTCTAGTGATTAAATTGACCGTTCTAACATTACGGATCATGTCAATAGACTCATCAAGGGTAGGATGAAAAGGATCAACAATGCAAGCACAAGGAGTAGTAATGTACTTAGTCAAATGATATTCATTGAAAATCTCAAGCATCTCATTTTTCCACTCATGAAAGAACTCTCCATCAAGAATAGGCACTCTACGTCTAAGACTCCCCAACGTAGACTCATCCATCTTCCTCCAATAGTGATTAAACCAAGGCAATGGAGACCAAGGTTCTGATACCAATTGAAAGGATCGAGAAGTGGTGTCTAGAGGGGGGGTGAATAGACTCTAAGTAAGAAAAGTTGCAGTTTTTAACTTCTTTAAGTTGAAGTGTAGTTTTGGCACAAGTTTAAACATGCACAATACATATCAAGCAAGCATGACAAGAGTATATGAGCAGCGGAAAGTAAAGCATGCAAGTTGCAAGAATGTAAGGGGATGGGATTGGAGTGTGCAAACGTAATTGGAGACATGGAGATTTTTGGCGTGGTTCCGATAGGTGATGCTATTGTACATCCACGTTGATGGAGACTTCAAACCATGAAGGGTAATGGTTGCGCGAGTCCACGGAGGGATCCACCCATGAAGGGTCCACGAAGAAGCAACCTTGTCTATCCCACCATGGTCGTCGCCCATGAAGGACTTGCCTCACTCGGGTATATCTTCACGAAGTAGGCAATCTTCTTGCCCTTACAAACTCCTTGGTTTAACTCCACAATCTTAACGGGGGCTCCCAAGTGACACCTAACCAATCTAGGAGACACCACTCTCCAAGAGGTAACAAATGGTGTGTTGATGATGAACTCCTTTCTCTTGTGCTTCAAATGATAGTCTCCCCAACACTCAACTCTCTCTCACAGGATTTGGATTTGGTGGAAAGATGATTTGAGTGGAAAGCAACTTGGGGAAGGCTAGAGATCAAGATTTATGTGGTTGGAGTGGGATATCTTGACCTCAACACAAGTGTAGGTGGCTCTCTCTCAGAAAATGTATGTTGGAAGTGTAGACATGTTCTGATGGCTCTCTCTCAAAATGAAGAGTGGGTGGAGGGGTATAAATAGCCTCCACACAAAATCAAACCGTTACACAGAAATCACCAAACTCGGTGGGACCGATTCAGAGAACTCGGTCAGACCGATTTAGTTCAAAATGTGACCGTTAGGCATTTCGGTGGGACCGATGATCGACTCGATGGGACCGATGTGCTAGGGTTAGGGTAAAGCCTCAACTTGGTTTGACCGATTACACAAACTCGGTGGGACCGTTTTGGGTAATAAGCGAAACATAGAGTTGGCCAGGCAAACTCGGTGGGACCGAAATTATTACAATAGGCAACAGAGATTTTGCAAGCCCATCTCGGTGAGACCAAGATCCCATCGGTGAGAACGAATTGAATAGGGTTTCTGGCAGTGGCTATGTCAAGAGAACTCGGTGGCACCGGATATAAAGTTTCGGTGGGTCCGAGTTTGACTTTTGGTTTGGGACATATGTGTATATGAGATGGTTGTTGAGGGCTTTGGAGCATATCACTAAGCACTTTGAGCAAGCAAGCCATTGAGCAACATCTCATCCCTTCTTAAAAGTATTGGCTTTCCTATGGACTCTATGTGATCTTGGATCACTAAAATAAAATGTAGAGTCCTGAGCTTTGAGCTTGAGCCAATCCTTTGTCCTCAGCATCTTGAAGGGGTTCCTCATCCTCTAGTCCATGCCACTCCATTGTTGAACTTATTTGAAACATACTAGGTAGAAGCATTAGTCCAACAAGAGATATGTTGACATTAATTACCAAAATCACCCAGGGAGCACTTGTGCTTTCAATCTCCCCCTTTTTGGTAATTGATGACAACATACATCAAAGCTTTAGATAAAGATATAGAGAATAAAAAGTAAAGCTTTGGAAAGACATGTAACATGCATAGGCACCCCCTACATGTATGCAATCATGTAAATATGGAATATAGGAGCATGTGAATGCATAAGCATGACAGAGCAAGCAATGTGTTACATGTATCTTGGCTATATGCATCAGAGCAAATGATGTGAATATAGGAAATGTACCTTCATGCTCATGAGTCCTTCTTGCAAACAGTATGTACATCAACAAGAAATCCTTATACACATGACTATGATGCATATACTTACCTTGTGGTCTTGAGTTGGCTTAGGAAGGAATGAACCTGAGTAAACAAGGTTAGATAACACAGATACACCTACCAACCAGAGCGATCAAAAGAAACAATAAGAGTACCAAGACTGGGATGACATCTAGAGAGTGAGTAATGAGTACCCTATTGAATCTAGACATGTCCCAAAGGTAAAGATGTGCAATGAATTCAAGGATTTCTTTCCCTTAGATGTCTTGCCCCCCTGAATCTAGCATGGGATACTAGGAGAAGATAGGGAACATAAAATCAGAGCAAGGAAAAGAAACAGAGCTAATGCAAACACTCAACTATGAACATGTCCTTCCCCTCTTAAAGACATGTGACTTCTCTCCTCTTGAACACCAAGCATCTGGGGTTTCTTACTCTCTCCCCTGAGTATTCTCTCCCCCTATAGAAATGATTAAGCTTTTATATGATCTCTCTCTCCCCCTTTGACATCAATTTCCAAGAAGGGTTCTTCTGGATTTTTGTTACAAATAGGTTTGGTCCTTGACTCACAAAGCAAAGCAGCAAGTCGAATGCAATGCTGGTAGAGGATAGGAATCATTGAGTGGAGTTGGAGCAAAAAGAATGCAGGAACAAGTGGCAAGCTGTCTTTCCTGCAGTGAAATCGGTAGCATCGAGTTGTGTGCTTCAGTGGCGCCAAAAGGATTCGGTTGGACCGAAGGAAACAAAGTGGTGTGGCCGATTCCATCACACAGAAAACACTTGTCACCTCAGCTCACTTGGCAATTTAGATCTCACAAGGATTTGCAAGGAAATTGCGGAAAAATTTGCAATGAATTGGATGTGGGGAATGCAGGACACAAATAATCAGAAAGGAAATCTAGATGAAGTTTTTTTTTGAAAGGGGAAATAAATATGCACGAGACAAATGCAAGAGCACGGAGAAACACAAGAGAACTTCATCTAGAATTGGTCGGTGAGGGAGTCCTGGATTAGGGGGTCTCCGTACAGCCGGACTATATCCTTTGGCCGGACTGTTGGACTATGAAGATACAAGATTGAAGACTTTGTCTCGTGTCCGGATGGGACTCTACTTGGCGTGGAAGGAAAGCTAGGCAGTATGGATATGGATATCTCCTCCTTTGTAACCAACCTTGTGTAACCCTAACCCTCTCTGGTGTCTATATAAATCGGATGGTTTTAGTCCGTAGGACAACATACAATCATACCATAGGCTAGCTTCTAGGGTTTAGTCTCTCAGATCTCGTGGTATATCAACTCTTGTAATACCCATATCATCAATAATAAATCAAGCAGGACGTAGGGTTTTACCTCCATCAAGAGGGCCCGAACCTGGGTAAAACATCGTGTCCCCTGCCTCCTGTTACCATCCGCCTAGACGCACAGTTCGGGACCCCCTACCCGAGATCCACCGGTTTTGACACCGACATTGGTGCTTTCATTGAGATTTCCTCTGTGTCGTCGCCGTTAGGCTTGATGGCTCATTCTATCATCGATAGCGATGCAGTCCAGGGTGAGGCTCTTCCCCCCGGACAGATCTTTGTGTTCGGCGGCTTCGCACTGCAGGCCAACTCGCTTGGCCGTCTGGAGCAGATCGAAAGCTATGCCCCTGGCCATCAGGTCAGGTTTGGAATCTTAAACTACACGGCCGATATCCGCGGAGACATGATCTTCGACGGATTCGAGCCTCTGCCTTGTGCGTCATGCGGTCACGATGAGTACGATTTAGCTCTACCATCAGACAGTGTTCAGGAGATCACACCGGCAGCCGCTCCGACCCTCAATTCGGAGCCAGTTGCGTCATCCATGGACGGGTGGATGGACCCCGCCACGGAGGCCTTCACCTCAGCGGCGATCGAGCCGAACATCGACCTTACCCTGCATGAGAGCCGTGTTGTCAGACTACCGGATCCTTCTCCGGCCATGGACTCTGAACCGCCTGCGCCCGTTCCTAACGAATCCGATTGGGCGCCGATCATGGAGTTTACCTCCGTGGATAATTTTCAGCACTCTCCCTTTGGCGACATATTGAACTCATTAAGGTCTCTCTCCTTGCCAGGGGGATCCTGGCCGAACTATGTCCGGCAGGATTGGGATGCGAATGACGAAGAAATTCGCTGTCCACCCACCACCCACTTAGTAGCCACTATCGACGACTTAACCGACATGCTCAACTTTGACTCCGAAGACATCGACGGTATGGACGACGATGCGGGAGACGAAGAGGAACCACTGCCCACAGGGCACTGGACAGCCACCTCATCATACGATATATACATGGTGGACACACCCAAAGAAGGCAATGGCGACGAGACAGCGGAGGATGACCCCTCCAAGAAGCAACCCAAGCGCCGACGTCAGTGGCGCCGCTCTAAGTCCGCCAAAGCAAAAGTGGTGATACCGGCACATGAGATAATAACACTTCGGATAGTGCCGAAGATGGCAACAGTCCCCTCCGGCACGATCTAGGACAGGAGGATAGAGAGGCCAGCCCTCCAGAGAGAGCGGCAGATGGAAAGGCGGAGGATGATAATTACATGCCCCCCTCCGAAGATGAGGCAAGCCTCGACGATGACGAATTCATCGTGCCAGAGGATCCCATCGAACAAGAGCGCTTCAAGTGCCGGCTTATAGCCACGGCAAATAGCCTTAAGAAAAAGCAGCAGGAGCTTTAAGCTGATCAAGATCTGCTAGCTGACAGATGGACTGAAGTCCTCACGGCCGAGGAATATAAACTCGAACGCCTCTCCAAGAGTTACCCAAAATGCAGGTTGCTACCCCGACTGGAGGAAGAAGCGTATGATGCAGCTGATCGGCCACCTCGTGGCCGCGATAGAGAGGCATCCCAGCCAAAAGCTCAGCCTGCACCTCGACGCCATTCAAATAAAAAGGCATGGGAAAATACGCCAGACCTGCGAGACATATTGGAGGACAAAGCAAAACATGCAAGATTGATCTACAGATCACGAGGGCGCGCCACTATGCGAGACGGTAAATGTCACGCCGGATAAAGTAAAAGTAAATCCGGCCGGGCCGAACACAGCGGGCAAGACTCATTGGAGCTGTGTCGCGACATAGCCCAGTACAGAGGTGCCACACACCCCTTATGCTTCACAGACGAAGTAATGGATCATCAAATCCCAGAGGGTTTCAAACCCGTAAACATAGAATCATATGACGACACGATAGATCCTGCGGTATGGATCGAGGATTTCCTCCTGCACATCCACATGGCCCGCGATGATGACCTACACACAATCAAATACCTCCCACTCAAAATTAAAGGACCAGCTCGGCATTGGCTCAACAGCTTGCCAGCAAAGTCCATTGGCTGTTGGGAAGTCTGGAAGCCGCATTCCTCGACAACTTTCAGGGCACTTATGTGCGACCACCAGACGCCGATGACTTGAGCCACATAATTCAACAGCCAGAGGAATCGGCCAGGCAATTCTGGACACGGTTCCTAACTAAGAAAAATCAAATCGTCGACTATCCGGATGCAGAGGCCCTAGCAGCTTTCAAGCATAACATCCGCAATGAGTGGCTTGCCCGGCACCTTGGACAGGAAAAGCCGAAATCTATGGCAGCCCTCACGACACTCATGACCCGCTTTTGTGTGGGAGAAGACAACTGGCTGGCTCGCAGTAATAACATATCAAAGAACCATGGTACTTCGGATACCAAGGACGGCAATTGCAGGTCACGTCGCAACAAACATAAGCGCCGCATTAACAGCAACAATACCGAGGATACAACAGTCAATGCCGGATTCAAAGGCTCTAAACCTGGTTAGCGGAAAAAGCCATTTAAAAGAAGCACTCCAGGCCCGTCCAGTTTGGACCGCATACTCGATCGCTCGTGTCAAATACACGACACCCCCGACAAGCCAGCCAACCACACCAATAGGGATTGTTGGGTATTCAAGCAGGCCGGCAAGTTAAATGCCAAAAACAAAGATAAGGGGCCACATGGCGATGACGAGGAAGAGCCTCGGCAGCCGAACACCGGAGGACAGAAGAGGTTCCCCCCACAAGTGCAGACGATGAACATGATATATGCAACCCACATCCCCAAGAGGGAGCGGAAGCATGCGCTCAGGGACGTATATGTCGGATTTCGGGTTCCGGCAGACCCTTGAGGTTCGAACACTGGGGTGCGCGCGGAGATTTCGCCTTCTACCTACCTGCACCCCTCCGCCTCGCTAAGATCTAATCTATGGAAAGAACAGCACAAGAGACACAGGGTTTATACTGGTTCGGGCCACCGTTGTGGTGTAATACCCTACTCCAGTGTGTGGTGTGGTGGATTGCCTCTTGGGCTGATGATAATGAGCAATACAAGGAAGAACAGCCTCGCGAGGGTCCGTTCTTGGCTGGGGGGATGAACTGCTAGGAGGAGTTCAGTCACCCTTCTCTCTCTGTGTGTGTGATGCTACTCGATCCGATCCTAGCTAGTTTCTCTCTTGGCTTCTAGATTCTCCCTTCTTGATTGCCCCCCTACCCTGGGGTGGCTAGTCCTATTTATACGCAAAGGCCCCGGGCCTCTTCCCAAATATTAAGCGGGAAGGGCGCCAACAATTGGCCATTTTGAAGGGGAACATCTGGTACACTTATCCTGACTAAAGTTGGTCCTCGCCTGCCAAAGGCTCTGGTGGTGACGCTGGCTTGGGCTCCACAATGACTTCCTCCCTGCCGTTGGACTGGTCTTGGTCTCGTTGCATCGAAACGGGTGCCTTTGCTTGATGCTCTCGCCTGCGCTTGCTCCCTTTGCACCAAAGAGGAAAGGAGGACACTGCGCGGCTGGCACCCGCCTGGCGCCTTTGGTCGTCATGGCTTGCGTCATGGGCACCTCGCGAGGTACCCCGCCTTGATCTCTCCGCCTCCTCGCGAGCCAGCCTGATGAGGCCGTGCCTGAGGAAGTTCCGTGTCGTGCGCCCCATGAGGCTTGGCCCCTCGCGAGGGTCTTGGGTCTGTGTTGATGAAGATGGGCCGTGCTGGGCCCCCCTTTGAGCCACGCCGCAGGCCGCAGGCAGGCAAGTCTGGGGACCCCCGTTCCCAGAACGCCGACAGTAGCCCCCGGGCCCAAGGCGCGCCCGGACTTGGCCGTGTACGGAGGCGAAAGGGCAAGAGCGAAGCACCGCAGGCCCTAACAGCCTACGGCCTTGGGCGCCGCGTGGCGGTTGATTGGACGTGGGCGGCACTGTTCCCCCATGCCCCCTTATTTTGCGCCATGCTAGGCGGACTCATAGTCGTACACAGCCGCTCCCCTTTCTGTTGCTCGAGTGCCCTCTATCCTTCCTCCTCTCGAACTCGAGCTTCTTTTTTCAACCCAATCTCGAACCCCCCCCTTCCCATCGCCATGGCTCCGACGAAGAAGGGAAGAGGGAAGAAACCCATGCCTCCACCTTGCTCGCCGCCGTTGGCGGCCCTCACCGAGGGCTTGGGCAAGGTCAGCTTGGCTCCGGCCACTATCTTCAACGAATGCGGGAGGACAACGGCCTGGCCCACGTCCCACTTCTCCATCGACAGGATAGTCACCGAGGTCCAGTATTTTGCCGACGCCCTGTGGGCGGGTCTGGTTCCCCCCTTTTCTGATTTCTTCAATGCCGTGCTTTCCCACTATCAGATCCACATGATGCATCTGGGTCCTGAATTCATCACCCTCCTTTCGGTCTTCGCCTTTGTTTGTGAGGCAATGATGGGCATCCTTCCTTCGGTTGCCTTGCTGCGCCACTTCTTCTCTCTACGCCTTGTCAACCCTACCCAATGCTGGGCGTGCATGAGCTTCGTTGCCGCATCTGAGACAGCGGCCTCAGGGATTGACTTCAGGCTCCCTCTGCCCGCGGCTGGGTTCCGCGAGCGGTGGCTGTATGTGGATGCAGGGGTGCCCAGCCCCCTGCTATCGGAGCCAACTTCGCCTGCTATCCCCAATTCGGGCTGGGGCCAGGAGAAGCTTGAGAGCCCCCGGCTCGTCTTCGTCTAGCACCACTTCGCGTTCTTGAGGTCGCTTGGCGTGACAGCGCCCAAGGTGGTGAAGGAGTTCCTGCTTCGCCGCATTGCTCCTCTCCAACGCCACTCCCGCCGGATGTGGGCCTTTAGCGGGCGTGATGATCGTATGAGGCTCCAGGAAGAGGACTTGACGCCTGAAGTGCTGAGGACAGTACTCTTGATCCTGACTGGGGACCCCAACCCTGGCAGCATCCAGCAGGGAGGGGCCTTGCTGTACCTCTGCCAGAACAGGGGCGATTTTGTGAATCAGATGCCTATCTTTGATGAGTGGGGGCCGCGCCCCGCCGGCCTCCGGGGGCCTCGCGAGAACCCAGTGATGGTGACTGCCCTTCCAGTCGGCCAAGGCGACTCTTCCTCGGGTGGCGGAGCAGGGAGGCGTGAGGCGCCAGAGGCCGAGGGGGCTCCCGGTGGGGTGACAGCACCGGGCGATGCTCATGAGGGAGCAGCTCTTGGGGCCCGTGCCGCTGAGGCTGAGGGCGGCAAGCAGCTGCCCTTAGTGCCTGCGGCTGAGGCCCCTGAGGCTCCGGCCGCTTCTCTTGGCGAGGCGACTGGAAGTGCGCATCAGGCAGGCGCCCCTGACGCGGATCGCCTTGATGCTTCGTCCTCGTCGCAGGTTGATCCCTGCGCTCAACTCTTGGGCCGCTTCCGCGTGGACTTTGAGGCCCTCCAGAAGAGAAGGGAGGCCCTGGGCGACGATTACCCTTGTCGCCTGCTGAAGCGTAGGAAGTACTTCGCCACTGATGAGTAAGCCTTCTCCTTTTCCAGCTCCCGATCCTTCTATTGCTTTTACTGATCCATGCTCCACAGGCCCCTTCCAGCCGAGCTCGCGGAGATGACTGAGGTGCCGTCCCCCTTGGCTTCGCCCCCTCTACCGTTCTCAAGCGCTCCGAGCAGAAGAGCCCTTGTGGTGAGGGCGATCGGAGAGGCGAACCATCCCGAGGCGCATCGAGGCCCTGCGCACCTCGCGATCCTCCTTCGTGGGCCTTCTCGTGGCATAGCCAGCCTGCCGTGGGCCTCCCGCCTGGTTGTGGACTGCGACTGGCTGAGGCGCTCCCTGCGCTCTTCATCTGGGGACGGGCTGGCTCCAGGCCGGGCTTCTGGCGTGGCGTACCCGGCCATCGCGAGGGTGCCAGCCCCCAGCCCCCTGCCCGGAGGGGGAGTGCTAATCCATGGCCCCCGGAGCTTGCTTGGGGCAGATGATGGTGTGGAAGACGTGCTCGAGCGCGCCCGGGAGCGTCACGCTCTTCGCCAAGGATTCCTTCGAAGGGCGGCTGACGCGGTGAGCCTGCTTGTTGAGGAGCTTGCTGATGAAGACGCGTGCCTTGAGGCCGAGGGCCTGCTCCTGGCTGCAGAGAGGCGCGAGCTGGAGGGCGCCATCGCCCTTGCGCGCCATCAGCGCGATCTTGACGACGAAGAGGCCAAGGCGTCGCTGGTGGCCTCTCGGGAGGCCCGATCTTGGGCCGCTGAGGAGGCCCGGGAAGCTGACCGGTGGCGAGAGGCGGCGGAGGAGCGGGCTCAGGAGCTCCTGGCCTGGTGCCACTCACTGGAGGAGCAAGTGGAGCTGCGCGAGGTAGCCCTCGCGTCGATGAAGGTGGCCTCTGGCGACCCAGCAGAGCTCCAGAAGCGTGAGGAGGCGCTGACGCTGGAAGCCGCCGAACGTACCCACGAGTACGAGCGTCTGGAGACGAGGGAGTGCTTGGTGACGCAGGCGGAGGATGATGTCGCTGCACGGGAATCCCGTGTCCTGGAGGAGGTCAGACGTAGGGTGGCGATGGCGCACTTGGACCTCGAGCGCGAGTCCGAGGAGAGGCTGGGGTTGATCCGGGCCGAGGCTGAAGGTAGGACTACTGCCTTGAGGGCCAAGCTGGAGGAAGCGACATGGCGGGCCGATGCTCTTCGGGACGCCCTTGAAGTAGCGCAAGGGGAGTCAACCACCTCCCAGGCCGAGGTGCTCCTTCTTCGCCATCGGGTGGAGGAGGCTGAAGCCGTCGCGCGCCAGAATGCGGACGAGATACGTTAGCGGCGGATCCTGGAGCATGAGCACGGCCCCATGCTCACCACGCTCCGGGAGAGAGCCAACACAGCCTTGGGCAACATCTGCGAGGCGGCTGTTGGCGAGCCGCACGCAGTCAACTACGCCGGCAACCTTCAGTTCTTCACCGACGTGGTGACGCAGCTGGAGGTGCGGTCGGTCAGGGCCGACAGGTTGGTGGAGGGGAGGAGCCGCGCCCTGCTCGGGCGCGCCTTTTCTCGTGTCTTCAGCCATCTCCGGAACATGGATCCCCACTTCGATTTCGACGCCGCCATCGCCCCAGTCCCCCAGGCCGTCCGAGATGACCTGGCGCACTGGGTGGAAGACAATGTGGATGCTCTTGTCAGGGCCTTCGCTTCAGACGACGACGACGTGATCGTGGCTGCCGACGAGGGCGGTGTGGCGAACGGCCCTGACGCCGCTGGCGGTGACGCAGACAGCGATGGCGAGTCCAGCGATGCCAGCAACGGTTCGGGTGGTGCTCCTGAGGACGCATTGGGGGATTTATCCGACTGATCATGCATCGTTCCTGTTTCCTTACCCTTCGTCCCGTGCGGGCCCTGAGGTAGCCTGTGGGAGGCTGTGGTGTCTCGAGTGTTCCCTGATCGAATCCGTAGGATCTGTAGTAAAAAACCCTCCTAAGAGGACGCGGCGGCGGCAGTCTGGGCTGCGTGCAAGCTAGGCCTGACCCGGCTCGCGAGGGGCTCACGAGGGGAGGCAGCTGAGGTGAAGTGGCAATCAAAACACGAGAAATTGCTCAAACGAGACTAAGCACCCCTTCCCCGAACACACGCAAATCTCAAATTCGAATCCAACTTGAATCCAGCGGGGGAAAGTGACAACCAAAGGGAAAAGCGACGAAAGCAGACAAAAGGCCGCGTCCGGCACCTAATCTAGTCTTGGACGTCTTCTCACCAGCGCGGAGCTAAGAGCTGCCACTGGGCGTGGGAGGGAGCCCCAGGGCCTGAGGCCGGCACCCCTGAGACTCCGGGGCGTGTACAGCCCCACTCATTATTACGTGAGAGTGTAACGGGGCGGCGAGCTTCACAGGCACTGGGCCTTCTTCACAGGTACCGGCCTTGCTTCATATCGCTAGGGGCAGGCCCTGAGGCACCTCCCCAGCAGAGGGCCTACCTCCTGAGAACACCTTGCTCCGAATGCCGCGGTGGTGATGTCGGATCTCGGCCCCTCTCCTGCAGCCCCCGCGCCCTCCTCTCGAGGGGTAGGAGACTGTGGGAGCGGGGCAGCTGCTCGCTGTGGCGACCTCCACCTCCTGCGATCCATGATTAGCGTATGCCTGCTCCTGAGGAATTAGCGGTACCCGATAATCGTTGCCTCCAGCGTGGCCAGTGGGACCATCCCGGGGCTCCTGGAAGGGCTCAGCTTCTGGCGCCTCGTCCCCCCAGCTTGGGCTAAGGAGCGAGCCTTGTTCGCCCTCGTGAGGGTGTCCTTGGTCCATCATGAGGGGCACGTATTCTTCTGGCGCCGTCATCCCGAAGGCCACGCCGTAGTGCTCCGCGTGCCACGCAGTCCTGCTTGACGCGCCCACCGTGGGGTGGTAGCGCGGCTGTCCACTGGGGCCGTGGGTCGTATCGAGTCCTTCTTCTTCACGGACCGGGAGCGGGGGCAGCGCCGCCGCCAGTTCGGTGCCAACAGCTTCGCCGGCGTTGGGGTAGCCTTGGAGCCCACGGGCGCGCGCGGAGCCCCCGCGCGGGCCGCCCTGGGCTTGAGATGGGAGCTGGGTGCAGAAGGGGTGAGCCCCCGAGGCGGCGAAGCCCAGGAGCTCTGCCACCCGCTCTAGCAGCACGTCGCGGCCGCCCTCCAGCAGCCTGCACTGCAGCAGCTCTCGGGCCACCGTGAGCGCCGCCCTCGAGTTCTCCTGCTCCTGGTGGGTGTACGGTGTCGTGGTCGTGGCGTGATTGGAGGCCCTTGCTGCCGACCGCGCCTGCCGCGGTGTGAGAGCTGTCGAAGCCTGTCCGCGTCGCCCGCGGCCCGCAGCGCCCTGCGGACCGCGAGCTGCCTGGGGCACGGGGTCGCCCGAGGCGGGCGGCTCTACACGGGCGGGCCACACCGCCCATGGATCTGGGTTGCCCACCTGGTCGTCGAACATGGTGATGACGACGCGACGGGACACGAAGCGATAGAAGGTGGATTCTGGCGCACCCCTACCTGGCGCGCCAAATGTCGGATTTCGGGTTCCGGCAGACCCTTGAGGTTCGAACACTGGGGTGCGCGCGGAGATTTCGCCTTCTACCTACCTGCACCCCTGCGCCTCGCTAAGATCTAAGCTATGGAAAGAACAACACAAGAGACACAAGGTTTATACTGGTTCGGGCCACCGTTGTGGTGTAATACCCTACTCCAGTGTGTGGTGTGGTGGATTGCCTCTTGGGCTGATGATGGTGAGCAATACAAGGAAGAACAGCCTCGCGAGGGTCCGTTCTTGGCTGGGGGATGAACTGCTAGGAGGAGTTCAGTCGCCCTTCTCTCTCTCTGTGTGTGATGCTACTCGATCCGATCCTAGCTAATTTCTCTCTTGGCTTCTAGATTCTCCCTTCTTGATTGCCCTCCTACCCTGGGGGTGGCTAGTCCTATTTATAGGCAAAGGCCATGGGCCTCTTCCCAAATATTGAGCGGGAAGGGCGCCAACAATTGGCCATTTTGAAGGGGAACATCTGGTACACTTATCCTGACTAAAGTTGGTCCTCGCCTGCCAAAGGCTCTGGTGGTGACGCTGGCTTGGGCTCCACAATGACTTCCTCCCTGCCGTTGGACTAGTCTTGGTCTCGTTGCACCGAAACGGGTGCCTTTGCTTGATGGTCTCGCCTGCGCTTGCTCCCTTTGCACCAAAGAGGAAAGGAGGACACTGCGCAGCTGGTGCCCGCCTGGCGCCTTTGGTCGTCATGGCTTGTGTCATGGGCACCTCGCGAGGTACCCTGCCTTGATCTCTCCGCCTCCTCGCGAGCCAGCCTGATGAGGCCGTGCCTGAGGAAGTTCCGTGTCGTCTGCCCCATGAGGCTTGGCCCCTCGCGAGGGTCTTGGGTCTGTGTTGATGAAGATGGGCCGTGCTGGGCCCCCCTTTGAGCCACGCCACAGGCCGCAGGCAGGCAAGTCTGGGGACCCCCGTTCCCAGAACACCGACAGTATATGCGTTGGAGCCGGTCGCCCCAAAGTTCAACCCATGGTCCTCCTGTCCGATCCCCTTCGATCGCAGGGACCACCCCACTAGTATCCATCATGGCGGATTCGCCGCACTGGTCCTAGACCCAATCATTGACGGATTTCACCTCACTCGAGTCCTTATGGATGGCGGCAGCAGCCTAGACCTACTTTACCAGGACACAGTGCGCAAAATGGCTATAGACCCCTCAAGGATCAAACCCACAAAAACGACCTTTAAAGGCATCATACCAGGTGTAGAGGCCCATTTCACAGGCTCAGTCACACTTGAAGTGGTCTTCGGATCCCCGGATAACTTCCGAAGCGAAGAGTTACTCTTCGATATAGTCCCGTTCCACAGTGGTTATCATGCACTGCTCGGGCGAACCGCATTTGCGAGATTCAATGCGGTACCGCATTATGCATACCTCAAGCTCAAGATACCAGGACCTCACGGGGTCATTACAGTTAACAGAAACACAGAGCGCTCTCTCCGAATGGAGGAGCACACTGCGGCCCTCGCAGCGGAAGTGCAAAGCAGCCTCTTAAGGCAATCCACTAGTTCGGCGTTTAAGTACCCAAACACCTTCAAGCGTGCCCGGAGTAATCAGCAACAGGAGCACCTGGCACGTTCCGGGCTCGCATAGCAATGCGGCCCCCACCCCGGCCCAAGCCAAATGGCGAAATTCGTGCCACGCGTACATAATTACGCATTAAAAATACCATGGTCACAGGCGGGGAGGGGGCATGACTACGGCATGCCCCAAGACGCGGCTTAAACCGCACTAGGGGCTTCCCGTTTTGTTACCTTTTTCTTTTCAGGACTTTAATCTCTGGAAACCCGGTTCGGCAGCATGATTGCCGAACATATGATGCAACAACCAAGAAGGCAGAAAGCTATGTCACACCACGGAACTCCCAGGTGGATTACGATAACGACTGTAATACTTGCCTTAATACTATTCTTCAGCTCGCCCTTGGAGGGGACATAGTCCTACTTTTTGCTTATTGCACTGCATGTATCATTCTGCTTTAACGCACCTTTTTGAATAAACAATGCATAGCATTAAGACTATCATTGCATTTTTCTTTTTATATATATATATATGTTCATTCATGACATCCAGCACCCGTACACTCTGGTACGGCCAATACACTAGGGGCTTAAGCATACCCCACAATACGGCGTGAGAAGTCCGGACACTTTCAACAGTGCGGCACCCCGAACTTATAGCATTATATGCATCATCTCCGAATCATGTCTTGGGTCAATAGTTGGGTTTGCCCGGCTCCCATGTTTTGGTACCTTATGTTACGCTATATCAGCTAAGGTAGCACTGGGAGAACTACTGCGATTGTGCCCCGGTTCTGCTGGGCTAAGCACCTCAGTAGAGAAAGCTAAAACTGACTGTCATGATAAGGCAAGAGACTGGTTGCTGTTCGAGAGGTTTTCGAGTCCTTAAAGACTTATGCCGCTTAGAGCGAGGAGTCGGCCCTGTCTAGCTTAAGGCGTGTATCGCGCCCCGAGTTCGGCCTTCCGAACACTAGGGGCTTCGCCAAAATTTAAAATTATAGAATTCGATGGCTAAGTGAGAGTGATAACGCATTATAGTCCGATTGCCTTGTTCGTTGTGCTGAGCACCTCCCTCGAAGGACCCAACAATGGGAACAAGAGTGCTCAGGTTTATCCCGAACACCCCGGCACTCGTGGCGTGGGGGCAGAACCCGACGAGTAGCCATCTCTCAGATTTGATAAACAGCCGAATAGAAGGTAATATTTCAAATTCAAACAAGCGTTGCATAGCGCATATGAACAAGTTTTCATGAATACAGGATTACACGAGCGGGTTTACTCAAATATTGTATCTTTGGTACACTCGTCCGCTACGAGACGGGCACCCTTCAGGACACCCTCATAGTACATCTCGGGGTGGCGATGCTCCTTGCCCTCCGGTGGCCCTTCCTTGATCAGCTTCACGGCGTCTAGCTTGGCCCATTGCACCTTCACACGGGTGAAAGCCCGGCGTGCACCTTCGATGCAGACGGACCACTTGACGACTTCCAGCCATGGGCAGGCATCCACAAGCCGCCTCTCCAGGCCGAAGTAGCTGTTCGGAAGGGCGTCGCCATGCCACAGCCGGACTATAAAGCCCTTCATGGCCTGTTCGGCCGCCTTGTGTAGCTCGACCAGCTGCTTTAGCTGGTCGCTCATAGGCACCGGGTGTTCAGTCCCAGTATATTGGGCCCAGAACAACTTCTCCATTGAGCTTCCCTCCTCGGCTTGGTAAAACGTTGCGGCCACTTTGTTCCACCCGTGCCTCATGCCTCTCCCACTCGGTGCGCTCCTTGGCCGCTTTGTTTTCGGCCTCGGACAGCACTTGCTTCAGGGTCGCCACCTCGATCATGGCCCCTGGCAAATTTACGATAATTCTGTCATTTTGCAATCGCTTTCCTTTTATATAGATCCATAGACTAGGTACTACTTACCTTTGTTCTCCTCGAGCTGCCTCTTGGCAAGGCCGAGCTCTTCCTTGGACCCTTTAAGGTCCTGCTTCAGTGCGGCGACCTCCGCAGTCAGTGCGGCAGAGGCCAGCAGCGAAGCCTGCATACGCATATAGACATACTTATATTAGACTCCTGCGATATTGTTTGATCCTCTGTTCGGCTTTTCTTTGTGAACACCGAACAGAGCATCGGGGGATACTATCTATGCAGTAATATTTCTCCTATATTTCAAAAACTTACCTCAAAGCCTGTTAGAAGGCTGGCATAGGCTTCATTCAGTCCGCTCTTGGCGGACCGAACCTTCTGGACCACCGCACTCATAATAGTGCGGTGCTCTTCGTCATTGGAAGCGCTGCGAAGCGCTCCTAGCAGATTGTCCGGTGCCTCTGGATGGGCAGAGGTCACCAGCATAGGCGTCTGGCCCCTCTTGGAAAGAGGCCGCCTGCCCGAGTCCGGAACCACTGGAGGTTCCAGCGTGGTGTTTGGCTGAGGGCCGAACTCGAAGCCCTCAGGGGCTTTGCTCCCTCTGCTCCCGGAGTTCGGAAGGTCGCCTTGAGGTGCCTCCGGGACTGTCTCCCCTCGACCTGGTGCCTCTTGAGACAATACCTCGGCGTTGTCCGTAGGGCAAGGGGAGGTGGCGGTCGGAAGTGGATCTGTCGGATTTCGGGTTCTGGCAGACCCTTGAGGTTCGAACACTGGGGTGCGCGCGGAGATTTCACCTTCTACCTACCTGCACCCCTCCGCCTCGCTAAGGTCTAAGCTATGGAAAGAACAGCACAAGAGACACAGGGTTTATACTGGTTCGGGCCACCGTTGTGGTGTAATACCCTACTCCAGTGTGTGGTGTGGTGGATTGCCTCTTGGGCTGATGATGATGAGCAATACAAGGAAGAACAGCCTCGCGAGGGTCTGTTCTTGGCTGGGGGGATGAACTACTAGGAGGAGTTCGGTCGCCCTTCTCTCTTTCTCTGTGTGTGATGCTACTCGATCCGATCCTAGCTAGTTTCTCTCTTAGCTTCTAGATTCTCCCTTCTTGATTGCCCCCCCCCACCCTGGGGGTGGCTAGTCCTATTTATAGGCAAAGGCCCTGGGCCTCTTCCCAAATATTGAGCAGGAAGGGCGCCAACAATTGGCCATTTTGAAGGGGAACATCTGGCACACTTATCCTGACTAAAGTTGGTCCTCGCCTGCCAAAGGCTCTGGTGGTGACGCTGGCTTGGGCTCCACAATGACTTCCTCCCTGTCGTTGGACTGCTCTTGGTCTCGTTGCATCGAAACGGGTGCCTTTGCTTGATGCTCTCGCCTGCGCTTGCTCCCTTCGCACCAAAGAGGAAAGGCGGACACTGCGTGGCTGGCGCCCGCCTGGCGCCTTTGGTCGTCATGGCTTGCATCACGGGCACCTCGTGAGGTACCCCGCCTTGATCTCTCCGCCTCCTCACGAGCCAGCCTGATGAGGCCTTGCCTGAGGAAGCTCCGTGTCGTCCGCCCCGCGAGGCTTGGCCCCTCGTGAGGGTCTTGGGTCTGTGTTGATGAAGATGGGCCGCGTTGGGCCCCCTTTTGAGCCACGCCGCAGGCCGCAGGCAGGCAAGTCTGGGGACCCCCGTTCCCAGAACGCCGACAGTAGCCCCCGGGCCCAAGGCGCGCACGGACTTGGCCGTGCAGGGAGGCGAAAGGTGAAGAGCGAAGCGCCGCGAGCCCTAACAGCCTGCGGCCTTTGGCGCCGCATGGCGGTTGACTGGACGTGGGCGCCTTAGCAACCGCGCGAGTTGATAAGGGAGCGGCATCTGCCTAGGCTTTGCTTTTTTGCTTTCTCCGGTTGCTGCTCAGATCCCCTTTCTTGGGCCTCTCCTTCCTTCCTCCAAAATTTCCAGATCTACTCCGACCGCGTGACCTAGGAAGCCATGGCGCCTCGTCAGTCCCCGGCCGGAGCTTGGTACTCGTCTGCCCTGGACTCGCCGAACGTGTCGGAGGCGAGCCTCGCCCGGTTGCGCCAGATGGCGGTGGCGCAGGGCATCGACGGGGCGAAGGTGTTCAAGGCCGGCTCCGCCACCCCTAAAGGGCTCCACACGCCGTCGTGTGCCCACAACGAGGTGCACTGCCAAACTTCCAGCATGGCCACACCCGATGCTACGGCTCTTGATCGGTCCTCCGCGATGACGCCCTCTACCGTGCATGTGCATAGGCTGCGGAAGCGACACTTCTTAAAGGGGAGCTGCATCTGTTACCCATGAATGAGGGAGAGGAAAATCCATCCGTTTCTTTTGCAATACAGTAGTGGGATTTGATGGGGATTCAAGAAGGTGAAGGAGACGGGTGCCGTGGATATTGGGGTGAAGCAGGAGGCAGCGACGGAGAATGTGGAGAAAGAAAACACTCCCTAAGAGTAAATATTGGCCCTAGAACGGGGAATCAATTGTGGAACAAAACTGCCGTGGAGTAGAAGAATCGGTGCGTTCGGGCCACAGCAGTGGGCCTTCGAAAAAAATGAAGTGTTCCGTGGTGAAGAAATGAAGCAGTGTTTTCTCCAAAGAAAAACGAAGTAGTGAAAAAGAGAAATTAAATCAAAGGAATGGGAAAGGGTATTCGGAATTGATGATGTGCTGAGGTGACCTGATGTGACTAGACTGCCCAAGTGGATCGAGGTGTATGGCTGCATGTGGATTGCTATGTGGACATCTTGCATGTTAAGAGAAATGAGGTAGTGTGTAATGCCCCGAGACCGTTGTGACAGGTGTCTTCCAGTTATTCGCTGTCGTTGCCACGTCATTTGCTTGCGTGTCGCATCTTGCCATGTCATCTTCCGCATTGCATAATCATGTTTTCAAAACTTGCATTCGTCCGGGGTATCCCAGTTCTCCCCATTGTCTGTTCTGAGCCCAGACACACTTGCACGCACCCGCGACATGTCCGAAATATTATTTTATAAGTGGCCGGGAAATGTTCTCGAAATGGGATGAAAGTTGGCGTGTGGTCTTATTATAGTGTAGGTAGGCCGCCTGTCAAGTTTCATCGCATTCGGAGTCCGTTTGACGCCCCAACAGTTAACTATAGCGACAATATGGTCGGTCTAACGTCGGACGTTTTCGGTCTCCGGAAACAGTCGTCGGGCCTCTCTCTCTTCTATTCTCTCAGCTCGAGCCCTTCTGCACAGCCCACAAGTTCCAACCGACCCCTCGCGCGCGTGTCCAAAACTTCCCCGGACGCGACCCGGACAGTCGTCGCCGTTGGATTCGGATCATCCCCGAACATCCACAAAACATCAACGTTTTCTTATTTGGGCTCCCTAGCCTATTTTTCCCGACCGTACGATTTTGATCGGAGGGATGAGATAGCCCCTAATCTAACCCACTCACTATATAACTAGACCAACCCTAGATCCTAGGCAGTTTGTCCCTTCCATCCATCCCATCCGCCACCACTCTCCTTGTTTTCAACGCCGGCCAATCCCCACTGTTTTCAATCGATCTGTCCATCCAACTGCATCTCCCATCGCCAGCCTCATCCGCATCCCCGCCTCCTCTTTCCTCAGTCTTCCCCGCATCCAGCCGGCGCCCGATCCAGGATGGATCGAGGCCACGGTTTCGCGTGCCTCTGCCTCACCGGTGGTTGCTGGCCACTCAAACAGCAGCAGCAACCATCGGAGGTCCCAGCGCCGTCCAACCTCGACCCCGCCACCATGTCCTCGCCACCACGCTGGAGCAAGCCAGCAGGAATCCCATTGCCGTCGTCCTCTACCTCAACGCCGTCTTCACCCGTGGCCAGCCGCCGGAGTTCCAGGTCACCGTTGTTTTGCGTTCCCTGCTCCCTTGTATTCTCCATCCCGTCCCCTTCCCTAACCTCTCTCTCATGCCCCGACCACTCTCTCGCTAAGCGCAGGAGCAGCAGAAGCCCCGCCATGGCCGCGCCTGACCTGCGCCAAGCTCCGCCAACGTCGTCCCGTGCGCGCCACCGATCTTCCCCGTCCCGGATCAAGGCGCCCCACCTCTTCCTCCTTCTCGCCGCTTGCGACGCTGTTAGCCGCGTCGCCGCCTGTCGGAGTTCCTGCCGCCGCGTTCATCTTCTCCAGATTTTTGTTCCAGCCAGGAGCCCAGATACGAGCGGCTCGTTCCCTCCTCTGCCTCGCTCCCCCAGCAACCGCCATGCCCGGCCGCCGTTCGCCTCCACGCCGTCTTCGTCGCCAAGCCGAGCTGCATCGAGCTCTGCTTCCTCTATGACGAGCAAGAGCTCGCTCGTCCCATGCCTCTGCTCACTGCGTTGACCCGATCCGGCCTCCTTGTGCCCGCGGTTGGGCCGCGTCTTTCTTCCGCGCTGCGCCAAGGCCCAGCCTGCGTACGGCCTGCCTCTTGCCTCGTTCAGGCCCAGTCGCCCGTGCCCTGCCAGGCCGCCTTCTCCACAGTATCGGGCCGCGGCCCATGGTGAGAAACCCCCAGTCCTCCTGTGCACTGTTGGCCCAGCCAGATGCAGCCCGTGTTATTTTTTTCCTGCGCTGTGATTTTAGCTATTATCCAAAGTTTGCCAGTTTTACACAAAAGCCCTCATACATCATGCATATCATATCTCACAAACCATGCATCGGATTAAAACAAATTATATATGAAAGTTGCTTAGAATTTTGTGTAGTTTCATAATATGTCATTTTCATCCATGTTTAAAATGCTTAAAATGTTGTTTGTTTAAATTTGCTTAAATAACTTGCTAAAATGATTTAATTCATAACTATTTAACCGTAACTTGGTTTGTAACAAACTTTATATGTAAATGGGGTGGAAAAATGTCTAGTTTAACTTGGTGGCATCACTTTTCATGTTTAACAACTATAAAATATGGTTTAGGGCAGAACAGTACCAAAACCTAAAACATGCACATGAGGAGTTTCTGGACATGTTGTTTGTTGTTCCGGCCTCATTTAAATTTGCCTAGATAGGTAGTTTTATTATGCTTCACCCTCTTGCCATGTTAATCAACATTTTAATATTGTTGGGTACATAAACAAGATCGAACTAAATAAGTCACGTGGTGTTCCGTCAATATGCAACTCGTTGCATATTGAGATCCACTTAATTTGTAGGATTGTTTGTGCATTTTGCCATGCCATGCCTCATTAAACCGGACATGCATCATACGTGATTGTGCATCATGCCATGATTATGTGATGGTTGTTTACGATGTTGTGTGCTTCTTTCCGGTGTTGCTTCTTCGGGTTGGTTCCGTTAACGTCGCGTTTGTGAGGACCCGTTCGACGACGTTCGTTGTCTTCTTCATGGACTCGTTCTTCTTCCTTGCGGGATTTCAGGCAAGATGACCATACCCTTGAAATCACTTCTATCTTTGCTTGCTACTTGCTCGCTCTTTTGCTATGCCTATGCTGCGATACCTACCACTTGCTTATCATGCCTCCCATATTGTTGAACCAAGCCTCTAACCCACCTTGTCCTAGCAAACCGTTGTTTGGCTATGTTACCGCTTTGCTCAGCCCCTCTTATAGCTTTGTTAGTTGCAGGTGAAGATTGGTGTTGTTCCTTGTTGGAACATGTTTATTTGTTGGGATATCACAATATATCTTATTTAATTAATGCATCTATATACTTGGTAAAGGGTGGAAGGCTCGGCCTTATGCCTGGTGTTTTGTTCCACTCTTGCCGCCCTAGTTTCCGTCATAATGGTGTTATGTTCCCGGATTTTGCGTTCCTTACGTGGTTGGGTAATAATGGGAACCCCTTGACAGTTCGCCTTGAATAAAACTCCTCCAGCAATGCCCAACCTTGGTTTTACCATTTGCACTAACAATCTACCACCTTCCCTTGGGTTCTGCAGACTCAAGGGTCATCTTTATTTTAACCCCCCCCCCCCGGGCCAGTGCTCCTCTGAGTGTTGGTCCGAACCGAGCTGCCTGCGGGGCCACCTCGGGGCAACTTGAGGTTTGGTTTTACTCGTAGCTAGTTTCATCTGAGTGTGCCCTGAGAACGAGATATGTGCAGCTCCTATCGGGATTTGTCGGCACCTTCGGGCGGTGTTGCTGGACTTGTTTTACCATTGCCGAAATGTCTTGTAACCGGGATTCCGAGTCTGATCGGGTCTTCCCGCTAGAAGGAATATCCTTCGTTGACCGTGAGAGCTTGTGATGGGCTAAGTTGGGACACCCCTGCAGGGATTTGCACTTTCGAAAGCCGTGCCCGCGGTTTTGGGCAGATGGGAATTTGTTAATGTCCGGTTGTAGAAAACCTGAAGTTGACCTTAATCAAAATACATCACCCGCGTGTGTAACCGTGATGGTCTCTTCTCGGCGGAGTCCAGGAAGTGAACACGGTGTTGGAGTTATGATTGGCGTAGGTTGTTCTAGGATCACTTCTTGATCATAGTTGTTCGACCATGCTTTGCCTTCTCTTCTCGCTCTCATTTGCGTATGTTTGCCACCATATATGCTAGTTGCTTGCTGCAGCTCCACCTCATACCTTTTACCTTACCCATAAGCTTAAATAGTCTTGATTGCGAGGGTGTGAGATTGCTGAGTCCCCGTGACTCACAGATACTTCCAAAACCAGCTTGCAGGTGCCGTTGAACCGTGCCGGTGACGCAACTGAGCTCAGGAGGAGCTCGATGAAGATCCTGTCCTTTGAG
Source organism: Triticum urartu (assembly GCF_003073215.2). Classification (NCBI taxonomy): domain Eukaryota; kingdom Viridiplantae; phylum Streptophyta; class Magnoliopsida; order Poales; family Poaceae; genus Triticum; species Triticum urartu. The sequence goes on from NC_053022.1 coordinate 110,976,549, forward strand.
CTTGGTTGCGTAACATTCACGGTATCAATGGCACCTGCAAACTGGTTTTGGAAGTATCTGTGAGTCACGGGGACTCAGCAATCTCACACCCTCGCGATCAAGACTATTTAAGCTTATAGGTAAGGTAAAGGTATGAGGTGGAGCTGCATCAAGCGACTAGCATATATGGTGGCTAACATATACGCAAAAGAGAGCGAGAAGAGAAGGCAAAAGCACGATCGAACAACTATGATCAAGAAGTGATCCTAGAACAACCTACGTCAAGCATTACTCCAACACCGTGTTCACTTCCCGGACCCCGCCGAGAAGAGACCATCACGGTAACACACGCGGTAGATGTGTTTTAATTAAGATCATCTTCAGGTTTTCTACAACCGGATATTAACAAATTCCCATCTGCCCATAACCGCGGGCACGGCTTTCGAAAAGTTCAAATCCCTGCAGGGGTGTCCCAACTTAGCCCGTCACAAGCTCTCACAGTCAACGAAGGATATTCCTTCTCCCAAGACAATCCGATCAGGCTCGACATCTAGGTTACAAGACATCCTCGACAATGGTAAAACAAGTCCAGCAACACCGCCCGAATGTGCCGACAAATCCCGATAGGAGTTGCACATATCTTGTTCTCAGGGCACACTCAGATGAGCGCTCCATACAACTAAAACCAAACCTTGAGTTTCCCCGAGGGGGCGCTGCACAGGGCTCTAGTTTGGACCAACACTCAGAGGAGCACTGGCCCGGGGGGGTTAAAATAATGATGACCCTTGAGTCTGCAGAACCCAAGGGAAATAAAAGGCTAGGTGGCGAAAGGTAAAACCAATGTTGGGCATTTCTGAAGGAGTTTTATTCAAGGTGAACTGTCAAGGGGTTCCCATTATAACCCAACTGCGTAAGGAACGCAAAATCCGGGAACATAACACTGATATGACGGAAACTAGGTCGGCAAGAGTGGAACAAAACACCAGGCATAAGGCCGAGCCTTCCACCCTTTACCAAGTATATAGATGCATTAATTAAATAAAAGATATTGTGATATCCCAACAATAATATCCATGTTCCAACCTGGAACAAACTCCAATCTTTGCGTGCAACTAACAACGCTATAAGAAGGGCTGAGCAAAGCGGTAACATAGCCAAACAACAGTTTGCTAGGACAAGGGGGGTTAGAGGCTTGGCTTAACAACATGGGAGGCATGATAAGCAAGTGGTAGGTATCGCAGCATAGGCATAGCAAAAGAGCGAGCATCTAGCAAGCAAAGATAGAAGTGATTTCGAGGGTATGGTCATCTTGCCTGAGATCCCGCAAGGAAGAAGAACGAGTCCATGAAGAAGACAAACGGGCGTAGTCGAATGGATCCTCACAAACACGACATTATCGGAGCCAACCCGAAGAAGCAACACCGTAAAGAAGCACACAACATAGTAAACAAACAACACATGGACATGGCATGATGCACAACCAAGTATGATGCATGTCCGATTTAATGATACATGGCATGGCATGGCAAAGTGCAACAAACAACACTACAACTTAAGTGGAGCTCAATATGCAACGGAGTTGTATATTGAATAAAACACCACATGACTTATTTAGTTCTCTCTCGTTTATGTACCCAACAATATTAAATGTTGATTAACATGGCAAGATGGTGAAGCATAACAAAACTATACTATCTAAACAATTTAAATGGGGCCGGGTATAATAAACAACAAACCCAGTAAATCCCCATATGCATTAGTAATTTATTGCAACAACACTTTAAACATTTTAATTGTTGTTATCACGATGCGGATGACATGTGCAAGTTTATGAAATTTTTATTAGAAGTTGACAAGAGCATTATGAAGCATTTGTCACCGTAGTGGAAAGAAAGGGGTGCCATGGCAACGATAATGAAACAGTGCCACGGCAACGTTCCGGTAGCTCATGGAAATACCGGTGCAAAAGGAAAATGATGGGAGCATGCAAAAGATGGTGGGGTGATCCCAGATTCCGGGTGTCCCACGAGTTGGCGACAAGGAAACGAGTGACAATTTGGACATGGTGCAAAACAACAGGTGCATCCCAAACATTGCAAGCATTCGTTCACGGACGTCGTCTCGGGGTTATACCTTCGAAGTGTGCAAACGGGACGGTTCTCGTTCGGTGCCAAGTAGAGGAAGTAGACGTTCTCGGGACGTTCGTAGTGGAAGTAGGGGTACATGGCGACGGTAGAGGTACTCGTGATCTTGGCGGCGGTAGTCGTTCACGTTCTTAGTTGCACAATTTCCTGTAGATGTTCGGGATCACGACGAGGGACTTGACGTCCACGGAGGCTTCGAGGGTCGATGGTAGTTGTTCTCGTATCATCATGGAAGTAGTCGTACTCGGCGGTAGTGTTACTTGGCGTTTCGTTCGGTACTCATTCGAGCATCCGTGTGGTCTTGTCGATGATGTACTTGGCGATCTCCGAGGCGGCCTTGATGCATCCATTCATAGAGGTACTTGGCGGTTTCGTTCCATCAGCCTTGCCGGTCTCGGTAACGTGGTTGTACAATGGCGTCATCGAACTTGTCGAACCCAAACTCTTGGAGGACCGTCGTGGTACTTGGCGCTTGCGATGCGGTGTTTGGCGAAAAAACAGGGGGGGTGCATTGATGAAATCTGCAACGATCAAACTTGGCGCCGCTCCCTGTTCGTTAGTCGTCCGACTTGGCGTCAACGGCAGCAGCATGTGGAGGTGCACCAGGACAGCGGGGACCACCGGCAGGGGACGGCGGCTACCGAGGCTGTTGCAGGGACTCAAGAAGGAGGTGGAGAAGACGCAGCGATGCGATCTCTGGCGAGAAGGCGAAGCAGAGGAGGGCAGCAGCGTGGACGGGCAGAGTAGAGGGGCCAAGGCCATGGCGTACGGAGGAGAAGCAAGGCCAGGGGAGTGTCGAGAAGGTGCAGTAGCTGCTGCTGCTACCGGCAGCGAGGTACTTGGTGGCGACGAGGAGAAACGAGAGGAGAAGCGCGCAGGAGAAGAACTGCTCCGGCGGGACTGCTCTGGTGACTAGTCCGCAAGGTCGTGTCCCTGTGAAGAGCATAGCTGGCGGGGTCGAGGTCGAGAGACGGTGAGAGGCGAAGACAAAGTCATGGGGTGCGGGGACCTGCTCCGTTGCGCCAGGAGGAGGCCGAGGCAGGAGCGGCACGGGTCGTGGTTGCCGGCGGCGACCGGACGCAGCGGCGGGATGGCGAGGTGGGAGCGAGCACTAGGGTGCGGCGCTGGTCTCTCTCTTCCTCTCTAGCGGCGCATCGAGGGAGGAGGGATCGAGCACGGGGCTGTGCTGGAGGGAGATCGAGAGAGAGGTCGGGATTGAAGGAAACGGGCATGAAGGAGAGAGATGGGATCGAGGGAGCATCTCCCTGAGCTGGCGGCGCGAGGAGGAAGGATGGGGTCTCGCTCGGGCCTAGGGTTACCGGGGGCGCGGTAGGGCCTTGGAGGCTGGCCCAAAAGAGAGGGGGGCTGTGCCTAGGCGCAGATGGGCCTGCCTGAGATCTAGGCTGGGCTCTCTCTCTCACTCTAGAACAAAAAAACAGAGAAGAAAAAAATAAGAAAGAAAGAAAGAAAAGAGAGAAAAGAAGATGGTAGGAGAAAGAATATATTCTCAAACTCATAAAAATGAGTCTAATCCAAGAAAATAGGAGTGGGCATGGATGCAAGGTTTAGATTCAAACAAATTTGAATTAAATTCAAATGGGTGAATAGGAAGTGGAGGTTTGGAAGGTCCAAAAATGTTCGGTTTTTAGAGGAACCTCGATAAAAGAGGTACAGAATTGTGGACAAGATTTGAAGGTCAAACTCGAAGTGGAAATAGGCATGCGGATTATTTTTGTACGTGTGTTATGGTGAATATCAAATTAAAGAAATATTGAATATAGCTCCCTACTATCGGGAGGATAGGTTATAAAGAGAAACCACCAAGTGAGTTCCCTCGAGTTAAATAGGTCAAAGATCTATGCAATTTATTTAAGTGAGATGCAAAAGATTTATGACATGATGCAATGCAAAATAAAAGGAGCAAGCAAGAATGAAACACACGGAGAAACCCGGAACCTATGTAAGTCTTCTCGAGCATCGGTCTTGGGGTGTCACAACACTCCACCACTACGAGAGGATCTTGTCCCGAGATCTAGACTGGCACCGGAGGGAAAACGGAAGGGAAAGAGAACAGGTAAAGCTAAATTGCTTCTTTGACAAACAAGTGAAACCAAAGAACCTTGCGAGGTTGAACAAATTGAAAGAAAGAATACAACAAAGATGAACAAAGTTGAAAACACTCCGTTAGATAAGAGGAACAAGGAACTTTACTAGAACCTTGTAGGTTGAAGACATAAGAAAGAGGTTGCAATGAACAAGAATTACATGCAAGCACTCCGGTTGAAACGAGAAGCACAAGGAACGATAAAGATCAATTACGACAATACTCTGGTTGGAAATGGAAGGAATTGAAAATGATCTTGACAGGATGAGAGGGTACTTGAAAAGAGGACATGACACTCCGGTTAAAAGGATGATAATGAAAAGAACATGGTCCTGACAATCCGAGATGAAGAGTGAGGAGAGCAACACCACAATGCCTCCGGAAGAGATAAAATAATGGAATCAAAAGAACGGAGGAGAAAACAATATCTTCTACCTCAAATGAGCTTGAAAAAGCATATTTAGGAGAAGGGTCGAACGGAGTTGTTGGATTAACAACAATGAAAAGGATACGCTTGTTGTGAGCTTATGGAAAACATCTCAAAACTATGAGGTGAAATTATGCCACTAACGGAAACGATAGATTGGATTGATATCAACAAGCAGATGAGAAGCTTATCTTACCGGGAGGATAAATGAAGAAACTTGGGTCATTTATAAGCATCATAAATAGCAACAGTCCTTACGGAAGCTTTAGGTGAAATATAACCCAAGATAGCTCCAACGAAGAGGTTGATGGATTTAAAATACCTCATTCTTAACAACATGTGAATCATGAAACATGAACTCAAATTATCAAGAATGACATAATACCACCTCCAATGATACGAAAGAAAGAATTGCACTCCGGAATGCGAGATGAAGAATGCTTGAGCTCCTTTGACAAGAATCTCGATGAACACTTCGAGAAGGAATAATTCCTTGATGAAACAACATGTAGCGCCTTCGTGAAAACTCCGGTAAAAAAGAATGATCAAACGAAATGGAGGATGAAAAGAATAAGGTTGAAGCCTTGCAATGATTTAAATGAATCTTCATGGAGATGTAATTGAAAAAGGATGGAACTCCGGGAAAAAGAGAAGATGAAACAATTGAAATCGGGAATTTGATGAGCCTCCGGAATAGGGAATTAATCACTTGGGTGAATCAATAATAAGAATTATGTTATTCTCATCCTTCACCAATTAAATTGATGGCAATCAATGGCTTTGGCATACTACTTATTCTCGTAGAAAGAATTAAGATAGATATAGAGTCAACTTGGAAAGGTCTTCAACGAACCACCGGTAGGATTGAAAACAACGAATAAATTGATATGATAATGAATGACGAGAACTCTTGAACGTACCACCGTAAGAATTAAAAATGAACAAAGAGAAGATAAAGAAAACACCGGGAAGAATTAGCAAATGAATGAAGATGCTTGAGACAATCTAGATACATGAGAATGAAGGGATGACGACTGATTAGAGATCACTTGAACGATGCGCCGGTAAGATTGGAGAATGATAACTGGAAGCTGAGAATGAATAACCTGAAATGATGGACTCCGGATAATCAAACTGAGAAGACTCTTGATTTGCTCCGGATAGGTGAAAAGAATTCTCACAATCGAAAATAATTATGAGAGGATGGCAACAAGCTAGAATCACGAATCTCTGAGAGAACGGATAAGATATGGAGGTAAAACTCTTCTTCGGTCTTCAAAATCTGAGAGTTGCGATGAGAAACACCACCATGAATTGTTGAGATACTCCGGAATTAAAATGGAAAGGTTGAACCAACGATGAAAAGAATTTGAAAGATCTTGGAGAAAGACATTTGACTGATGAGTAATCATTCTTACGTCAAACTTTGAAATGAATTTGTGAATAACTCCGGGAAAATTAGAAGAGTCAGGTAAGATCCTGGGAAAAAAACCTGTTGGTTAGGGCCCACTCAATAGAAACACCGTTGAACGATTGCTTGAAAAGAGAGATTGCACCAGTTGAATTAAACGGCTTGAATGAGATAACAACCTCGAAATAAGTTGAACGGATCTTGAATGAAAAGACGAGCCTTCTGAGATATCTTCAGCACTCCGGAACAATGAATAGCGAGAAGTGAATGATCATGAGGTGTACCAGTATGAGAAGGTATTTGAAACGAGTTAAGGGATATGATCAACAAAGCTTGACTTGAATCCACCAGAGAAGAAAATTAGTGAAGAGTGACGAGCTTGAAGCTTCGTTAGAATCTTCATGAGAATCACCGGATACGAACATTGAAAGAAAAGAATGAAGAGACTTCACAAGAATAAAATGGATACCTGAAGAAGAAATCTGAGTCCTTAAAGAAAAAAAGGGAGGGAGGGGGGGAAAAACAAAGGCAACTTGAAGACGGATGAAGCAAACACCATAGAGAAAAACTGATAATTGATCTTGTGAATGTTGACAAGATTGGATCCATTTGAAGAGGAGCACACCGTTTGAAAAGAAATTGAAATGACAACCTCGATGATCGAGAAGGATTAGTATCACATAGGAACATGAGAACACTGCTTAGGAAAGGTATGGAATCAACACTTGACTTCGAAGCAACTCGAATACCACAACTGAAAACAAAAACAAAGGATTGGCTTGCAGAATAAGCCGGAACAAACATATGATAGAGATTTCGTCCGAAGTTCTCGTGGTGGGGCCTACACGGGCTTGATCGTACAGCACCATCATGTACAAGGCAGTGAACAAGACATACGAAGCGTCCCCGAGTCGGCATAGCCAAGGACTCTTTAAGACACAACGAGACTGTCGGGGGACTGATCCACGAACACCTATGGGACCGGCGGGCCGAGTCCCTTTCGGTTCGGCGGGGGCGGAGGTCGCACGAAGAGCATATCGAGGCGAAACACACGAGCAGTTTACCCAGGTTCGGGCCGCACGGATGCGTAAAACCCTACTCCTGCTTTGTGGTTTGTATTGAGTTCTTGCTCGGGAGCGCGGAGTGCTACAGTACCCTCCAGCAGCTAACAAGACCGAGCGTGAGTGTCCTCCGAACTCGCTAACCCCCTCTGCGTTGCGCATGGGCCTCCTTTTATATGCTCAAGGGGTCACCGACAGGTGGCAACGTAGACAAGGGTAAAAATGGAAAGGTGCTGTGGTAGGTACAGCTACCTGCTACAGTGTATCATACATAACCCTGACGGCAGGGGACAAGGGCATTAAATGCCTGTCTGTGTCGCCTAAATAGTGCAAAAGGGACCGTCAGGGGCGCCACCGCTCGCCACGATGGCAATCTTGTCAGCGCCGCTTGCCACCGCGCGCCGCTGGCTGCACAGCCTCCCGCCACGTACGCCTAGAAGGGTCCCAGAGCGACACGTTGGTGGATGTGCTGGAGCGCGGGCACAGAGTGGTGGCTTGCTGCGGCAAGCGCCTTGCCGTGGTCATTGTCTTGTCGCGTCCGGGAGCTTGTCGCTCACCGGGCCTTGCCGGGACGCGTGGCGCGTCGCGGCAAGTTCCTTGAGGTGCCTTGGTTGGCCTTCCCGGCAAGCTCCTCTTGCCGGGGTCTTGAGATGCCTTTGTTGGCCTTCCCGGCAAGCTCCTCTTGCCGGGGTCTTGTCTCCTTGGCTTGGATACTTTGTTCTTGAATGGCTCCAAAGGAACCACGGAGGACCTTGGCGGTCACCCGGCAAGCCTTGCCGCAGGATGCTGCGACTGCCCGTGCACAAGTTCGGGATACTAGGGTACCCCTACTCTAGTACACCGACAGGAGCCCCCGGGCCTGGGCCATACACGGTGCCGAGCGCTGTTGGGCCAGGCCCAAAACAGGGCACGGGCACGCGCGGCCCAGGTTATGCCGTATCTCTCTCCGTATCCACCGCGCCCTCCCCGAACGGCACGCGTTGAATGCGGCGTCGTGGGAGAGATCGTGGGTGGTTTCTTTATTCGGAAATGCGGAACGTCCGCCCCCTCCCCCTTTATAAGCAGGGGAAACAGGGGAAGTTCGCCCATTCGCCCGTTGCTGCTTCAATCTCGGAAATCTCCGCCGCTCCCTCATCTGCCCAAAGCCGAAAGAGAGCAGCGCTCCACCCCCCATCGCCACCAGCACCACCAACGCCGTCGACCTCCTCCACCACTTCCGCCATGGCTCCAAAAGCCGACAAGGGGATGGTTGTGAAGTCGACTGAGGCGCAGCGGCTTGCGGCGCTGCGAAAGGAGCGGGCAGTCTTCCCCCCCAAGCTCGCCGCGAGGGAGCTGAGGGAGAACTACTACCTCTTCTGGTCAACGGAGACACGAGCGCATCCGCGCACGAAGGTACTTCCCGCCGCCGCTTGGAAGAAGGCCCCAAATGGATACCGTTTCTTCGCCTTGTTCTTCTACTACAGGCTCTGCCCGCCTTTCTCTGAATTCTTCTGCGATATCATGAACACCTACGGGTTCCACCTCCTTGACTTCACCCCCAATGCCGTTCTGACCATGGCAGTTTTCGCACATCTCTGCGAAAACTTTGTCGGAGTCCATCCCAATGTAGCCCTCTTTCGCCACTTCTTCATACCCCGAGTAGAGAGAGGAGAGCCTTTATCCGGCGGAATCGCTTGGATCTCAAGGGCCGGCAAGAAGGAAACTTATCTGGAGGGAGAATTCCGCGGCAAGTGGGAGGAGTGGAGAGCAGACTGGTGCTGGATTGACGAGGAGAACCCGCAGCCATTCACCACCCGGCGCCAAACCCCAGTAGCACGCGGCAGCGATTGGAGTGACGTGGCCCCGGAAGACGACAGGCTGAAGATTGCTGTCACCCGGATCCTACGCCTCAGGCTTGCCGGGCTCACTGTAGGCGCTATTGGCGCAGATTTTCTTCGCCGCCGCATCGCCCCCCTGCAGGAACGGGGGAGACCCGCCTAGGAGTTCAAGAATGCGGTAGACATCATGAGGCTGTGGCCGGGCCTCAACTTCAACTTCACTGTTCTGGAGCTCAACGCGATCCTCTAGGAGCTTTTCAAGTATGACCCACAACATCTCGAAGTGTTTAGATTGCCGGGGGGTGTCGTTCCGTTGTGCAACAATTCCGCGCTCGACCGCATCCGTGCAATGATGCCGCTGTGCGATTCGCATGGAATTGTGCCAACTTGGCAAGAGCCTGCAGACGACGTCGTGCAGCAATTCTTCGATGGCTTGGTAGAAGTGCCGATCCGTCCTGACGAGAAGGACAGCCTCACCCGCGACACCACCGATGCGGAGATGGCGCTCATCGCCACTAGACTGGAAGAGGCGGCGGTAGCCGCAGCCGCGGGCGAATTTGGATTCACCGTGGAGGAGGCAGATGCAGCAGAGGCGGCAAGCCGTGCCGAGCGAGGGGAGTCCGCCGGCGAGAAAAGTCTTGTCGGGCATGACGTCGAGCAGAGCGAGCCCGCCAAGGATACGAGTGGCTCACTGGACATCAACTCCTCTTCCTCCTCATTTTCAGGCAGCTCGCCGCAAGCAGAGCCTCCATCCCCACCAAGAAGGCGTCTCCGCAAGGCCGGTGACGTAGCGGAGCGGCAGGCGGGTCAACAGTCGCGCACCGCGTGACACGCTCCACCGCGGCAAGCACTGTTGCCGCGGGAGCACCTCACGCTGCGACGGCAACTGGAGCGGGGCCCTCCCGGACCACCGCTTCTGCTCCTACCGCTTCTGACGCCGCGACGGCAACTGGAGCGGGGTCGTCCCAGACCACCGCCACTGCTTCCGCCAAGCGGCCAAGGGAACCTACTCCTCTGCCTCCTCACGCCGGTCGCGAGCCGGACTTCGACTTCTCCGCGTTCAGCTCCGACGAGGAAGAAGAAGAGTAAGATTCTCTTGTTGTACTTGCAGTTCTTCAATCCTTGCTGTTTTGTCTTGTATCTCATTTGCTTCACTCTGAACTTGTTCCTCATTAGGACTCTGGCCCAGAGAGCAGCAAAGAGAGCCAAAGTCCCGGTGATTGTCATCGAGGACGAACCTACTGCGACAGCAGGGGGTGCGCCCGAGACAACCTTGCCGGACCCGGCAACTTTTCTCCAGAGCAGCCCCCAGCGTAAGTATATGGTTCGCTTTCCGCTATGAGGTGCGCATGGATACTCTGTCTTTGCTGATATCTTACTGCTGGTTTGTGTAGGAGCAGAGCAGCCCCACCAGGAGCCAAGGGAGAGTCCTCCGGCAAGGGAGAGCTTTCCGGTAAGGGAGAGGTCTCCGGCAAGGGAGAGTTCTCCGGCAAGGGACAGCACCAGCGGCCCCCCGCTGACAGAGACCGCGACTGCAGAACCCGGTACAGGTAATCCTTTCGCTTCAAAACTTCCCCTGGGTTCTTCTTCTTTTGATCTTCTTGAGTATTTGCTTGACTCTTCTCCCTTTTCCGGCTGTCAGACCCATCTGCTTCGGAGCCGATGGAGACCGAGGTTGCTGCCGAAGAAACAGCCGGTGCTGGCGATCCCGCAGGCGCAGAGGCCGCCAAGGCTGCCGCCGCAGCGACTGGCGAGGGGTCTGGCGATCGCACTGACGGCCCTGAGGCCGCAGGAGCGCCAGGCGCTACACCGACCGCCGACCCGTCCGCCGCTGCCGCAGCGCCAGGCTCCGAAGAGCCCCAGCTAGGCGTCTACTTGAAGGCCGGCGATGACGTCTTCATCAACCTCCCCTGGGCGTCAAGCTCCAGGGCGTCGGTCGAGGGGGAGATCTTCGACGGGGAGGTGCTCGCCTCCGCTGGGCTGACGCTGGTTGACGCGCCGAGCAGCAGCAGGAACGAGCCTGAGGAGGAGCGGCTGCTGCGGAAACTGTTGTCGCTCTACCGCGCGCGGCAAGCCAAGCTGGACTCCCGCAAGGCGCTTCTCGCGAAGGCGGGAGCGGACATCGAGAAGCGCGCGGAGGAGCTCCGGGGCCTCCACCAGGAAGCTCTCCGGTCCTTGGCGGAGGAGCGGGAGCAGCTCGCCGAAGCGCAGAAGGCCTTCCTCCTCGAGAAGGCTGAAGTCAGAGAGAAACAACGGCTTGCCGCTGAGAAGCTGTCCGCGCAGGAGGGCGAGCTGGCGCAGCGGAAGGTCAATCTTGACGCCCAGGAGGAGGAGCTTGCCGCACGCGAAGAAAAATTTGGCGGAGCCCTCAAGCAAGCGGAGGATGCTGCCGCAGCCGCCAAGGCCGCCAAGAAGGAGCTGGGGACGAAGGTGGCGCAGCTGGAGGCCGATCTCGCCGAGAAGGGCAAAGAGCTCAGCGCCGCCAAGGACTCCAACGCGGATCTTGAGTTGAGGCTGACCACTTTGACCAAGACGCTGGACGGCGCCAAGGAGCAGGAGGTGGCCTTGAAGGAAGAGATCAAGGCCGACAAGGCGCTGCTGGAGAGTGTTGCCGCCGCCCAGAATGCTTTCAGGGAAAATGTGGAGCACTGGACGGAGAGCCTCGTGAGTGCTACCGCAGATATTGACAGGGAGCTGGCGCAGCTGGGGATGGGGGATCTCGGGTATCCCTCTGACGAGAACCTCCAGCCTAGCGCCAAGCTCACTTTGTTCTTCAAGGGCGTGGCGACGGCCCTCCAGCGACTCCGGGAGAAGATCCCAAAGCAGCTAGCCGACGAATCGCGCAAGATCTGCGCGGGAGCTCTTCAGAAAGTGTTGGTGAAGGTGGCCTTCCGCAATCCTGGCCTCAACCTCACCAACGTCCTCAAGACCCTGCCGCCGGATGCTGATCTGGAGGCACTCAAGACCCTTCTCGCACCCATTTTGGACAAGGTGAGCGGGATCAAGAGGATCGAGGGCGATCGCGTAGACTAGGCCGCCCGTTTCTTCTTTTCTTGTCGCTGTTTGTCATGTTATGAAAACAATCTGTTAGAGCCGCGACAAGCTATCTTTGTAATATAAGTCTATTCTGGGTAATGATTGCAATGTTATTCCCTTTACTTGATTCCTTCCTTTGTATGTTTTTGCCCTACGCTTTTAGGGAACTTGCCGGTGCAGGCACCTGAGCCGCGAGCGCTGAGTGCGGGACGTCAGCAGCCTGTTGGCGGTGCCGCTACCGACAAGAAACCTTGTCGCAACTAGTTGCAGCTCACTTAAGTTGTTGAGCGGACTCGAAACAAAGTAAGGGCGCAACTAGCTACGAGTTGGTTCCTTCGCGCACAGGTTTTCCATACAAAGTGCGGTCGTTCAAGGGAGATAACTTGAAAATTTTAAAAATCTGATTGCTCAAACTTTGGCAACTTAGCTTTTCTGTTGTTTGCTTCCCGGCAAGGCGAAACTTTCTTGAACGACGCCTGGTCCATACCATTATCTTCTCCTTTCCCCCCCGGAAAACTTGTGGGCGAGGGAACCTTCCTTTCCTTGAGAAAAAAGAAAGAAGAGAAAATAAAGATATGGAGCCTTATGGCTCGTTATTGCTTACCAGGGAGTAGGTGCTGCACAAAGTGTCAGATCACATATGCAAAAAATAGAAAACGTGAAATTGACAAAATGTGCGGAGCACATGAGCTTTACTTATGCACGGGGTCTGCGCCCGGCTTTGTACAAAGGATTATATGCAACAGCGGCAAGACTTGTACAAAAGGTGGTTGCCGGAACAGGTTCTGGCAACCGCGCCTTACGGGTAAAACTTACGAAGATGCTCAATGTTCCAGGAGTTGCTCACCGGAATGGCATCTTCGGTCTCAAGGCGGACAGCGCCAGGCCTAGTGACTCGTTTCACCCGGTAAGGGCCTTCCCACTTCGGCGTCAACTTGTTGGAATTCTTGGCGGACTGAACACGCCGAAGAACAAGGTCACCTTCCTCGAGACTTCTGGCATTAACTTTGCGGCTATGGTAGCGGCACAAAGCTTGCTGGTAGCGAGCAGCTCGCACAGCAGCCTGAAGACGGTCTTCCTCAAGGAGCAGCGCGTCATCTTGTCGCAGCTACTCTTGCTCGAGCTCATCATAAGCGAGCACTCGAGGTGACCCGTATACGAGTTGCATGGGGAGAACTGCCTCTGCTCCATAGACTAGAGCGAAAGGTGTCTGGCCAGTGGCTCGATTTGGCGTCGTCCTGATCGACCAAAGAACCACCGGCAGCTCCTCGATCCAGTTTCTTCCGCACTTGTGCAGCCTGTCGAAAGTTCTGGTCTTTAGCCCGCGCAACACTTCAGCATTTGCCCTCTCCGCTTGATCGTTGCTTCTCGGGTGAGCAACAGAAGCGAAGCAGACCTTGGCGCCAAGATCTTGGACGTACTACATGAAGGTGCGGCTCGTGAATTGTGTACCGTTGTCGGTGATTATCCTGTTAGGGATCCCGAAGCGGCAAACAATCGACCTGAAGGACTTGACTGCTGACTGTGCTGTCACCTTCCTCACTGGTTCCACTTCGGCCACTTTATGAACTTGTCGATTGCTACGTACAAGTACTCAAAGCCCCCGACTGCTCGGGGAAAGGGGCCGAGGATGTCGAGCCCCCAGACCGAAAATGGCCAGGATAAAGGGATCATCTGGAGAGCTTGAGCTAGTTGGTGTATCTGCTTGGAATGGAACTGGCACCCTTCACACTTGGTTACTTGTGCAGTTGCATCCTGGAGGGCTGTCGGCCAAAAGAAACCTTGCCGGAATGCTTTGCCGACAAGTGCTCTTGCGCCAATGTGGTGACCACATATGCCTCCATGTATCTCTGCCAACAGCTTTTGTCCGTCTTCCCGGTGAATACACTTCAATTTCACACCGTTGAGTCTTCTTCTGTACAGTGTCTTGTCGACAAACTGGTACATACTTGACTGCCGGGCTACTCTTTCCGCTTCTTTTTGCTCTTCGGGAAGTTCTCCTGTCTGAAGGAAACGGACAATCTGCTGTGCCCATGCTGGAGCTTGTGGCTCGACAACAAGGACTAAAGGCAAATCTGCTGCTGCGGGAACATCCGCTTCTACGGTGAGAACCTGCGGCTCTGCCGGAGCTTGACGTTCCCCGGCAAGCTTGCCGGAGCAAAACTAGTCGGGAGCTTCTGCTTCAACGGAACAAACCCTAGGGCTTGCCGGACTAGACTGCTCCTCAGCGCTCTTGGCGTTGATCTTGGGGACCTTCTTGGCGGCAGCTTCGGGGAGCTCTGCCGGCAAATAGTCACCAGAAATCAACTTCCTCTTCTTGCTCTGTCCAGTTGATGGCGTTACGGACGGGTGAGTCAGCTTGAGCACAAAGATCCCTGGTTCCACAGGTAACTTAAGTGCGGCACACTTTGACAGGCCATCGGCAATGGCGTTCTGAGCTCTTGGAACATGCTCCATCTGTAGGCCGTCAAAGTACTCTTCTAGCTTTCTCACTTCGTCGACGTAGGCCTCCATCAATGGACTCTGATAGCTCTTGTTCACTTGGCGGACGACAAGCTGCGAGTCACCCCTGACAATGAGCTTCTTGATCCCAAGGTCTGCCACGATCCTGAGACCGGCAAGCAAGCCTTCATACTCTGCAGTATTGTTTGTTGCTTGTTCCTTGGGAAAGTGCATCTGGACTATGTACTTGAGGTGCTCTCCGGTGGGTGCGACAAGCAGCACGCCAGCGCCGGCGCCTTGCAGCGAAAAGGCACCATCAAAGTACATCAGCCACCCTTTGCCTGCTTCCTTGACGGGGATGCTCGTTTCTGGAATTTCTTCATCTGGTGTTGGCGTCCATTCTGCTATAAATTCTGCCAATGCTCTGCTTTGGATAGTTGAAGTACTCTCAAACTTAAGGCCAAAGCTTGACAGTTCCAGTGCCCACTCAACAATCCTGCCTGTCGCTTCTGGATTCTGTAGTATCCTCTTCAGCGGAAAGCGAGTGACAACTGTGATCTCATGTGCTTGGAAGTAATGGCGCAGCTTTCTCGAGGCCATGAGAAGGCCGAAAAGCAATTTCTACATGCCAGAGTACCTTGACCTAGCCCCCTGCAAAAGGGAACTGACAAAGTAAACTGGGCGCTGCACCATTCTCTTCTGTATCTCCTCACGCGTCTGCGCAGATCCATCCTTGTCGGGACCAGAGCTTGTCGGGGAAGCCCCCTGCTTGTCGCTGGATGTGCCTACCGTGGTTGCTGGCTCGTCATCTGCCTCCCTCTCTGCTACTAACGCAGCACTAACCACTTGATTGGTTGCCGCTATATACAGCAGCAACTTCTCTTGTGGCTTAGGTGCGACAAGTATTGGAGTGGAGGATAGGTATCTCTTCAAATCTTGCAGCGCAGCCTCCGCTTCCGGAGTCCATTTCATTGGACCTGCATTTTTCAATAATTTGAAAAATGGCAGGGCGCGCTCAGCAGACCTAGAGATAAACCTGCTGAGAGCAGCCACGCAACCGGCAAGTCTTCGTACATCCTTGACGCACTTTGGTGCTTCAATCTGCTCAATGGCCCTGATCTTGTCGGGATTGGCTTCGATTCCTCGCTGAGACACGAAGAACCCGAGAAGCTTGCTGGAGGGGACTCCAAGCACACACTTCTCGGGGTTGAGCTTGAGGTTGATCTTGCGCAGATTTGCAAAGGTCTCGTCTAAATCTTGAATCAGAGTTGCTTTGTCCTTGCTCTTGACCACTATGTCATCCATGTAGGCTTCCACATTTCTGTGTATTTGTGGCTCAAGAGCGACATGGATTACTCTTGCAAATGTTGAACCAGCATTTTTTAATCCGAAAGGCATCCGTATGAAACAGTACGTGCCACATGGAGTAATGAATGCGGTCTTCTCCTCATCTTCTTCTGCCATGAAGATCTGATGGTATCCTGAGTATGCGTCAAGAAATGAAAGCAAATCACATCCGGCTGTGGAGTCAACAATCTAGTCAATGCGCGGCAAAGGAAATGGGTCTTTGGGACAAGCTTTGTTAACATCGGTAAAGTCGATACAAAGTCTCCATTTCCCGTTCGCCTTGCGCACGACTACAGGATTGGCCAACCACGTAGGATGGAGCACTCCTCTGACAAGGCCTGCTGCTTCCAATTTCTTGATCTCTTCTACAATGAATTCTTGGCGCTCCACTGCTTGCTTCCTGACCTTTTGCTTGACGGGACGCGCATAAGGACAAACGGCAAGGTGGTGCTCAATTACTTTCCTGGGAACACCGGGGATGTCAGACGGTTGCCACGCAAACACGTCGACATTCGCCCGCAGGAAAGCAATGAGCGCGCTTTCCTATTTAGGGTCGAGAGTGGCACTGATGGTGAAGGTACCACCAGTGCCGTCCTCTTTGGTGGACACCTTCTTGGTCTCTGGCGGAGCTGCCATTGTCTTCTTACACTTGCCGGTGGAGCTCGATGGTGCGTCCTCGACGGCAGCGTAGCACTCCGAAGAGGTGCGCTTGCCGGAGTGGGCATCAGAACTCTTGCCGGACTTGGTCTTCTTCTTCCCCCCGGGATCTTCAACGGCAAGTGACTTGTGATCTGTTGCAGCTGCCGCTTCCCGGTAGATCTTGTCGGCGCAGATAAGAGCATCCTTCTTGTCGCTGGGGACAGAGATGACGCTTATCGGGCCTGGCATCTTCAGCATGTTGTATGCGTAGTGAGAGGCTGCCATGAACTTGGCGAGTGCTGGACGGCCAAGTATCCCATTGTAAGGCAATGGAAAATCGGCGACGTCAAAAGTGACCCTCTCAGTCCTGAAGTTCAGCTCGCTGCCGAATGTTACTGGCAACGTGACCTTCCCCTTCGGCTTGCTCCTTCCCGGGTTGATTCCTTGGAATGTGCCGGTCTCTTCAAGCTCGCTGTCAGGGATCTGGAGTTTCTGGAGTACAGCGGAGGAGATCAGGTTCAAGCCGGCCCCGCCGTCAACTAGCATCTTAGTGACTTTGAGGTTGCGGATAGTTCGTGAAACCAACATCGGCAAGCACCCGACCGCAGTTGTGCGATCAGGGTGGTCCTCAATATCAAAGATGATAGGCGTGCTGGACCATTTCAGAAGCTTGCGTGACTCGACAGGTGGTTCCGCCGCATTGACTTGCCGCACCCACTGCTTGAGTTGGCGGTGCGAAGTATGCAGAGAAGCACCGCCGTCAACGCACAAGACCTCTGTGGCTTTCTGGAACTCCTGCTCACTGGTCTCGACATCGTCCATGTCTTCGTCATCATCGTCATCTTCATCCTTGTTGCGGCCGCGGGGAGGTCTGTCTCCTTGCCGCTGCTTGGCCTTGCCGCGGCGTCCTCCCCGGCCGGCGCGCTTCTTGCCGGACTCTCCAGCGCCTCCTTGGGCCCTCTCCTTGTCTCGTCGCTCATACTCAACCTTTTGCTGCTGGACAAGCTGCTCAACCTTCTTGCAGCTCTGGAGGTCATGGCCCTTGGTGCGGTGGATCTTGCAGTACTGCTCGTCGGTGCCGTCCTGCTTGTCGGCGACCGCCACAGCCTGGCAGTTGGTGCATGCGGCAATCTCCTTGCCGGAGCTACCAACTTTGGCTTTCTTGGCGCCACCTTCGTTGCCGGACTGCTCAACGACTAGTACATATTTGCCTTTCTTCTTCCTGTTCCGTCGCCGGTTTTTCCTTGCCGGGGCAGCATCCTCGCTGTCAGATCCTTCTGCTCCTGCATTCTCTCCGGGGAGTTTCCTCCCTTCCTCAGCACGTGCACACTTGTCGGCCAGGGCATACAGCTCACTGACGTCTCTGATCCTGCACATCGCCATCTCCTCCCGCATCCTGCGGTTACGCACGTTCTGATGGAACGCGCTGATGACCGCGGCGGGGTGGACATCTGAGCTGTTGTACTGTACACGGCTGAACCTCTGAATGTACTTGCGCAGGGGCTCCCCTTCCTTCTGGGCGAGCAGGTGAAGGTCACTCTCTTGGCCATGTGGTTTGTGGTCGCCTGTAAAGGCGCCGACAAACTGATGGCATAGGTCTGCCCAGGAGGATATGGAGTTGTCCGGCAAGTGCATGAGCCAGGACCTGACGTTGGGCTTGAGCACCAGCGGGAAGTAGTTGGCAAGGATCTTGTCGTCTCGCCCCCCGGCAGCCTGCACCGCGATGGTGTAGATGCTGAGGAACTCCGACGGATGCGACTTGCCGTCGTACTTCTCTGGTACGCCTGGCTTGAAATTCTTCATGCTGGGCCACTGGACTTGCCGCATCTCACAAGTGAACGCAGGGCAACCTACCACGTACGGCAAGTCACCTGGTTCCCCTGGCGCATGCATGTCGACAGAGGGCCCAGCGCGCTGGTCCGATTGACGTCGCGCTTCTCTTCGGCGCTCGATGCGAGTACGAGCGTCTTCTTGCTGTCGTTCGTGAAGAACTTGGCGCTGATCGCGACGAGCTCGTGGATCTGATGACGCAGTGGAGTCGCTGTCGAGGTGGATCCGGCGAGTCGGCGATCTTGGCCTTCGGGGCGGAGAGTGCACAGTGGTTGCACCCCCACCGGTCTGGTCGCCACCGGCTCGTGCCTGGCTGACTGGCTGCGGCTGCGACGTGCTCGGCTGCCGTTGAGTGTCGCCGTTGGCGAAGCTGATGAGACTCTGAATGGTGGCCCTCCAGTCGTCGATCTTGTCTGCCATTGGAGGGTAGTCCAGGAGCAGTTGAGCTCGCGCCAAAGCTTCTGCTGCAGTGGCGGGTGGTGGTGGCGAACGGTGCGAGGAGCGGGATATGCTCGGACTTCTAACTATGTTAGAAGGAGCAGTATCCCGTCTAGGCGACCGTGCCTCGCTCGAGCCAACATGTTGGCGTGCATGTTGGTCTTGAGCACTTCGGGATCCACCAGCTCGATCTTGGTCCAGCAAACGCATGGTACCGTGAGTACCATGACGCTGCCGGTCCCGCGCCTCCTGAGATGGGCGCGGTGCATGTACGGACGCCGAGGTCTTGGAGTGCGCCCGATCGTTGTGGGAGCCGGCTACGCCGCCGATGGGCAGCGCAGCCTTGTCCTTGGACCTGGCAGCACCGTGAGCTCCCTCGTCGGCGCCCGTTCTTCCACCGGCGCCTGCCCCATCAGCCGTTTGCTCCGGCGGTGGTGGGTTCGGCGCGGACGGAGCAGCCGCCTCCGAAACCTTCTTCTTCGGCGGCATGTCGATGAAGATGATGAAGATCTAGCTCGCGTGAACGCCGGATCTGGTTCACACAACCTCGACGCCCTACCTGGCGCGCCAAGGATGTCGGGGGACTGATCCACGAACACCTATGGGACCGGCGGGCCGAGTCCCTTTCGGTTCGGCGGGGGCGGAGGTCGCACGAAGAGCAGATCGAGGCGAAACACACGAGTAGTTTACCCAGGTTTGGGCCGCACGGATGCGTAAAACCCTACTCCTGCTTTGTGGTTTGTATTGAGTTCTTGCTCGGGAGCGCGGAGTGCTACAGTACCCTCCAATAGCTAACGAGACCGAGCGTGAGTGTCCTCTGAACTCGCTAACCCCCTCTGCGTTGTGCATGGGCCTCCTTTTATATGCTCAAGGGGTCACCGACAGGTGGCAACGCAGACAAGGGTAAAAATGGAAAGGTGCTGCGGTAGGTACAGCTACCTGCTACAGTGTATCATACCTAACCCTGACGGCAGGGGACAAGGGCATTAAATGCCCGTCTGTGTCGCCTAAATAGTGCAAAAGGGACCGTCAGGGGCGCCACCGCTCGCCACGATGGCAATCTTGTCAGCGCCGCTTGCCACCGCGCGCCGCTGGCTGCACAGCCTCCCGCCACGTACGCCTAGAAGGGTCCCAGAGCGACACGTTGGTGGATGTGCTGGAGCGCAGGCATAGAGTGGTGGCTTGCCGCGGCAAGCGCCTTGCCGCGGTCGTTGTCTTGTCGCGTCCGGGAGCTTGTCGCTCACCGGGCCTTGCCGGGACGCGTGGCGCGTTGCGGCAAGTTCCTTGAGGTGCCTTGGTTGGCCTTCCCGGCAAGCTCCTCTTGCCGGGGTCTTGAGATGCCTTTGTTGGCCTTCCCGGCAAGCTCCTCTTGCCGGGGTCTTGTCTCCTTGGCTTGGATACTTTGTTCTTGAATGGCTCCAAAGGAACCATGGAGGACCTTGGCGGTCACCCGGCAAGCCTTGCCGCGGGATGCTGCGACTGCCCGTGCACAAGTTCGGGATACTAGGGTACCCCTACTCTAGTACACCGACAGAGACCACTGTAAAACCAACCGTGGATAGGCGGACCACTAGACGTCGAACCCCAATTTCATATCATACATCTGTCGGAAAGATATCCTAAGAGCTAATTCAATTCCCACTTATAAACTCCCGAAATTTTCCGGTTATGCAATCAGGTGTTGGGGATACAGGGGAAGCATAATATCTCACCCAAACTAGCAAATCCTACATCCAGCTATATCCATCCTTCATCACATAATCAAGAAGCCTTCGGAAATAATTTACGTCAACCTTCGAAAAGCATCTGTTATACGAGTTATGGCGATACTCCCGAACTCCCGCCCAGTAGTGGGTGGCGTCGAGATTATCTCACCAACAACTTCATAAAAGAGATTTTCGATGTCGGCGAAACTAAACTCAGGTATTCCAGAACTGCAACGATAAAATTGTGATGACAACACCTTGGAGCTAAACTCCCCGGGACACTGCCACAACCCCTAAATGTTAGGAGGCACCAAGAACAATGTTCTCGTCACAAAACCATCGTAACGATTCCAAGATACCCGCGTGATCCTAAAAAAAATTTAGTGAAATTTTAGAAGAGAAGAGTCAAAACTCTACGTCAGGATGCCTCACCAGAGCGACGAAGGGACTATGGAGTAAAAAGAATTCCTAACACTCTGATATATATAATCCTAAATGACTCAAAACATTTTTCTAGACTCAACAACGCCAGCGATTCGATCAAGCAGGGGGCTCCTAAGTCGAGGAAGGCTCTGATTACCAACTTGTAACGCCCTCGATGCGGCTATATCTCCCACGTGTCGAAGCACGACTTAGAGGCATAACCGCATTGAAAGCAATGTCGCAAGTGAGGTAATCTTCACAACAGCCCATGTAATACAATAAGGGAAAGAGATACATAGTTGGCTTACACTCGCCACTTCACACAAATACATGAATAAAGCATTACATCATCCAGATACAGTCAAGGACCGACTACAGAACCAAAATAAAAGAAGACTACCCCAAATGCTACACAGATCCCCGATCGTCCCAAGTGGGCTCCACTACTGATCAACTGGAAACGGAACAACATAACAAACTTCATCGAGCTCCCCCTTGAGCTTGGTTGCGTCACCTGCACGGTATCAACGGCACCTGCAAACTGGTTTCGGAAGTATCTGTGAGTCACGGGGACTCAGCAATCTAACACCCTCGCGATCAAGACTACTTAAGCTTATAGGTAAGGTAAAGGTATGAGGTGGAGCTGCATCAAGCGACTAGCATATATGGTGGCTAACATATACGCAAAAGAGAGCGAGAAGAGAAGGCAAAAGCACGGTCGAACAACTATGATCAAGAAGTGATCCTAGAAAAACCTACGTCAAGCATTACTCCAACACCGTGTTCACTTCCCGGACCCCGCCGGGAAGAGACCATCACGGTAACACACGCGGTAGATGTGTTTTAATTAAGATCATCTTCAGGTTTTCTACAACTGGATATTAACAAATTCCCATCTGCCCCTAACCACGGGCACGACTTTCGAAAAGTTCAAATCCCTGCGGGGGTGTCCCAACTTAGCCTATCACAAGCTCTCACGGTCAACGAAGGATATTCCTTCTCCCAAGACAATCCGATCAGACTCGGCATCCAGGTTACAAGACATCCTCGACAATGGTAAAACAAGTCCAGCAACACTGCCCGAATGTGCCGACAAATCCCGATAGGAGCTGCACATATCTTGTTCTCAGGGAACACTCAGATGAGCGCTCCATACAACTAAAACCAAACCTCGAGTTTCCCCGAGGGGGCGCTGCACAGGGCTCTAGTTTGCACCAACACTCAGAGCAGCACTGGCCCGGGGGGGTTAAAATAATGATGACCCTTGAGTCTGCAAAACCCAAGGGAAAGAAAATGCTAGGTGGCGAAAGGTAAAGCCAATGTTGGGCATTGCTGGAGGAGTTTTATTCAAGGCGAACTGTCAAGGGGTTCCCATTATAACCCAACCACGTAAGGAACGCAAAATCCGGGAACATAACACCGATATGACGGAAACTAGGGCGGCAAGAGTGGAACAAAACACCAGGCATAAGGCCGAGCCTTCCACCCTTTACCAAGTATATAGATGCATTAATTAAATAAAAGATATTGTGATATCCCAACAATAATATCCATGTTCCAACATGGAACAAATTCCAATCTTCACCTGCAACTAACAACGCTATAAGAGCAAGGCGGTAACATAGCCAAACAACGGTTTGCTAGGACAAGGGGGGTTAGAGGCTTGGCTTAACAATATGGGAGGCATGATAAGCAAGTGGTAGGTATCGCAACATAGGCATTGCAAAAGAGCAAGCATCTAGCAAGCAAAGATAGAAGTGATTTCGAGGGTATGGTCATCTTGCCTGAGATCCCGCAAGGAAGAAGAACGAGTCCATGAAGAAGACAAACGGGCGTAGTCGAACGGATCCTCACAAACACGACGTTATCGGAACCAACCCGAAGAAGCAACACCGGAAAGAAGCACACAACATAGTAAACAAACAACACATGGACATGGCATGATGCACAACCAAGTATGATGCATGTCCGGTTTAATGATACATGGCATGGCATGGCAAAGTGCAACAAACAGCACTACAACTTAAGTGGAGCTCAATATGCAATGGAGTTGCATATTGAAGAAAACACCACATGACTTATTTAGTTCTCTCTCGTTTATGTACCCAACAATATTAAATGTTGATTAACATGGCAAGATGATGAAGCATAACAAAACTATACTATCTAAACAATTTAAATGGGGCCGGGTATAATAAACAACAAACCCGGTAAATCCCCATATGCATTAGTAATTTATTGCAACAACACTTTAAACATTTTAATTGTTGTTATCATGATGCGGATGACATGTGCAAGTTTATGCAATTTTTATTAAAAGTTGGCAAGAGCATTATGAAGCATTTGTCACCGTAGTGGAAAGAAAGGGGTGCCACGGCAACGATAACAAACAGTGCCATGGCAACATTCCGGTAGCTCATGGAAATACCGGTGCAAAAGGAAAATGACGGGAGCATGCAAAAGATGGTGGGGTGATCCCGGATTCCGGGTGTCCCACGAGTTGGCGACAAGGAAACGAGTGACAATTTGGACGCGGTGCAAAACAACGGGTGCATCTCAAACATCGCAAGCATTCGTTCACGGACGTCGTCTCGGGGTTATACCTTCAAAGTGTGAAAACGGGACGCTTCTCGTTCGGTGCCAAGTAGAGGAAGTAGACGTTCTTGGGACGTTCGTAGTGGAAGTAGGGGTACATGGCGACGGTAGAGGTACTCATGATCTTGCGGCGGTAGTCGTTCGCGTTCTTAGTTGCACAATTTCCCATAGATGTTCGGGATCACGACGAGGGGCTTGACGTCCATGGAGGCTTCAAGGGTCGACGGTAGTTTTTCTTGTATCATCGTGGAAGTAGTCGTACTCGGCGATAGTGTTACTTGGCGTTTCGTTCGGTACTCGTTTGAGCATCCGTGTGGTCTTGTCGGTGATGTACTTGGTGATCTCCGAGGCGGCCTTGACGCATCCGTTCATAGAGGTAATTGGCGGTTTCGTTCCATCGGTCTTGCCGGTCTCGGTAACGTGGTTGTACAATGGCGTCATCGAACTTTTCAAACCCAAACTCTTGGAGGACCGTCGTGGTACTTGGCGCTTGCGATGCGCTGTTTGGCGAAAAAACAGGGGGGTGCATTGATGAAATCTGCAACGATCGAACTTGGCGCTGCTCCCTGTTCGTAGTCATCCGACTTGGCGTCAATGGCAACAGCATGCGGAGGTGCACCAGGACAGCGGGGACCACCGGCAGGGGACGGCGGCTACCGGGGTTGTTGCAGGGACTCAGGCAGGAGGTGGAGAAGACGCAACGATGTTATCTCTGACGAGAAGGCGAAGCAGAGGAGGGCAGCAGCGGTGGCAGGCGGAGCAGAGGGGCCAAGGCCATGGTGTGCGGAGGAGAAGCAGGGCCAGGGGAGTGTCGAGAAGGTGCAGTAGCTGCTGCTGCTACCGGCAGCGAGGTACTTGGTGGCGACGAGGAGAAACGAGAGGAGAAGCGCGCGGGAGAAGAACTGCTCCGGCGGGACTGCTCCGGTGACCAGTCTGCAAGGTCGTGTCCCTGCGAAGAGCGTAACTGGCAGGGTCGAGGTTGAGCAATGGTTAGAGGCGAAGACGAATTTGTGGGGCGCGGGGACCTGCTTTGTTGCGCCAGGAGGAGGCCGAGGCAGGAGCGGCGCGGGTCGTGGTTGCCGGCGGCGACCGGACGCAGCGGCGGGATGGCGAGGTGGGAGCGAGCACGAGGGCGCGGCGCTGGTCTCTCTCTTCCTCTCTAGCGGCGCATCGAGGGAGGAGGGATCGAGCACGGGGCTGCGCTGGAGGGCGATCGAGAGAGAGGTCGGGATCGAAGGAAATGGGCAGGAAGGAGAGAGATGGGATCGAGGGAGCATCTCCCTGAGCTGACGGTGCGAGGAGGAAACGAAGGGGAGGAGGGGGTCGATCGGGATGGGGTCTTGCTTGGGCCTAGGGTTACCGGGGGCGCGGTTGGGCCTTGGAGGCTGGCCCAAAAGAGAGGGGGGCTGCGCCTAGGCGCAGATGGGCCTGCCTGAGATCTAGGCTAGGCTCTCTCTCTCACTCTAGAACAAAAAAACAGAGAAGAAAAAAACAAGAAAGAAAGAAAGAAAAGAGAGAAAAGAAAATGGTAGGAGAAAGAATATATTCTCAAACTCATAAAAATGAGTCTAATCCAAGAAAATAGGAGTGGGCATGGATGCAAGGTTTAGATTCAAACACATTTGAATTAAATTCAAATGGGTGAATAGGAAGTGGAGGTTTGGAAGGTCCAAAAATGTTCGGTTTTTAGAGGAACCTCGATAAAAGAGATACAAAATTGTGGACAAGATTTGAAGGTCAAACTCGAAGTGGAAATAGGCATGCAGATTATTTTTGCACGTGTGTTATGGTGAATATCAAATTAAAGAAATATTGAATATAGCTCCCTACTATCGGGAGGATAGGTTATAAAGAGAAACCACCAAGTGAGTTCCCTTGATTTAAATAGATCAACGATCTATGCAATTTATTTAAGTGAGATGCAAAAGATTTATGACATGATGACATGATGCAATGCAAAATAAAAGGAGCAAGCAAGAATGAAACACACAGAGAAACCCGGAACCTATGTAAGTCTTCTCGAGCATCGGTCTTGGGGCGTCACATGGTGCTCAAGCCCAACATCAGGTCATGGTTGATGAACTTACCGGTGAATTCCATTTCTTCGTGCACTGGTACAGCAAGGTGCTATACAAACGGTTTTTACCCCTTCCCGCGACGGCATTTGGAACCATCGTCAAGTGAGTGCGGGCGATAGGGGGGTCCTTCCCACATGACCTAGAAACCGTTGACGATAGGCCCTCTATCCACACACGCTCGGCAAAATGAGGTCATGTGCGATGGGCGAGTGATCAAATATGATTATATGTACATTATTAAAAAATACAATTATACATGCCAAATTGTTTCCAGTCGTAAGCACATCCCACCCGGTCAGTCCCGGCTAAACGTTTCCGTTTGTATGTACATTCCACACAGTTAATCCAAGGAATACGTTTCCGTTAGTATGTACATCCCACACAGTCAACCCAAGAAGTACGTTTCCGTTCATATATACCTCCCACGCAGTCACTCCAAGGAAAACATTTCTATTTGCATGTGCATCACAGACAATTTTCCCCATTAAATCGTTTGTGATAGCATTGCCATTGCACATGATATTAACAATTTTACCATTTGCATTATTGAATGCATCACACACGGTGCGTAGAAGAAACTGTGTGGCATAGGCTGTCCATCACACACACTTTTTATGTCGTAAACATTTGCAGAAGGTGGCCTAACGCATACAGTTTTCAAGAGGAAGTCATGTGTGACTGTTCATTGATCCAACACGGTTTATTCCAAGAAACTATGTGTGTTGCCTGAGGTTATCGTCCACGGTGTGTTTTCTAAATAACAGTTTGCAATAGAAAATTCCAATTAGTAGGGTAATTGTCCTATTATTAATAATCCATTTATTACACTAATTGACCTTTCATATTAAGCACACAATATATTTCATTTTCGTATTAAGGAAGCAGGATTTCATAATTGAAAGACAACATCACATAGCTTCAGCACTCAGCTACCCCATTACACAACTGCACCAGCACCAAGTTTCACATGCAGCATCTATAACCTTTCGAAATTAGCATCATAGACGGTTCATAGACAGATGAATCTCATCTAGAAAACTGCTAAAGCGGAAGGCGAATACTGAGCCTTCATTGATGTTGAAGGTCTTACAACTTTAGGCCAGTTCCTGTGGATGATTGACTGTCCATCCTTCATTCTCTTCAGAAAGACTTCAATATTGAACTGTGGGTGTTGTATGAATACCTTCTTTGCCTCCTGACCATACAGGTGGTTTGAGAGCTAATCATGAGTGAACTTCTTTGGAAAGGCCTAAAAACAAGGATATGCATAAATATCCTCTTTAGATTTGAAATGGTGCAAAGGAATTAAAAAGACAAGGTATAACAGTTAGTACTAACCTTGTAGTGAACCAATGTCTTCTTCATCGTGCAGACAAAGATCTTGTTGTTTTTTGTCGCTAATTTCTTTATCCTAACTATCTTTCTGAGTTTCTTGACTTGACTGATATTCATGGACAACTCATTTCCTCATATGCAAAAAGGGTCGAACTGTGGGTCAAAACCTATGACAACAGGACCTACATGTGCAAGACCAAATTTTTAAAAACCTAATATTGAAAAACAAGAAGTGGAAAGGTGTGTTATTAACTGCAACATGCCTAATATTTAAAAGCAAGCAAACATAGTCATTCAAACTTGTAGTTTGCAGGTCTAAGTACACTAGTTATTGGCCCTGTTTGGATCCATGGGTTAGAGTTAGTTTGAGATAGTTTGGGCTCAAATAGCCCTAACGTATCCAAACATGAGGGCTAGTTGCGTCTAACCCACCCAAAACAACTATCCCACCCAAGAGGTGCTGATTGGGGCTAGTTCTCCTAGTGCATTTATTGTCAATCTAACACTGCCATCCAAACACCTCTTTGGCTAGAGTTAGTTCAGGGTTAGTCATTGTTGAGTATCATTGTTATTTAAGAAATGTAGGATAGCATAGGATTTATTCTACCTTTACTTGTACTCCAAGATGACCATGTACTCCTGTATATATGCCCACGAGGCTCAAGCAATACAATCAACTATTCCACCAATCTCTCTCTCTCTCCCTTTTAACTTTCATGAGATAGAAACTAAATCTAACCTCGAGCTAAGTTAGAGTATCCAAATAGTGCCATTGTTTAATCAAATGGAAAGGCGTGTTAAATACTCCCTCCGGTCATTTTTACTCTGCATATAAGAATTGTCTGAAGTCAAACTTCATTAAGTTTTACCTTATTTATATGAAAAAATATCAACATCTACCATGCTAAAGTTATACAATATGAAAATTTAAGTCATGACACATGTACTGATATTGATTTCATATTGTGAATGTTGGTATTTTGTTCTATAAAGTTGGTCAAACTTTACGAGGCTTGACTCTAGACAAATCTTGTATGCGAACTAAAAAGATTCGGAGTGAGTACAACATGCTTAACAACAACGAAACATAGTCATTCATAGAGCTATTGTTAAAATTGGTATTGATGAAATTGAACTACACAGTTAAAGTAGCACATGTAGAATATAACAATGTTAATAGCTGAAATAAATAAGGCATACTATGAACCAAAGATGACAATTGAAACTGGACATATGCTAACTACAAACAACCGAACAAGCAAAAACCATAGAAATAAACAAGGCGTAATGCAAACAACCAAATATAGCAATAAATACTCGACATGTTCTCACTACAAGAGGGGTTCGAGAAAACAAATCATGGGTTTCCACATTTGTCACAGATTGGCTCCTCCTCGTGGTCGCCGTCGATGAGGTCTGACTTGCCAGCTGAGGATCCCAAGCCAGCGTCACAGAAGGTGTCCTTCAGAAATGACAAAAGGGGCTCCATGGCAATGAAGGATGGCAAATTGTTCATAACACCACAGGAGATCAACGGCAAGGCCATCGATTAGATCAACAGCTATGGAACCTGAAGGGTTGGGGGTGGGTAACTTAACCTATGACACAACCCGCGTCAAGTCATCGGTGTCGGCAACCTTGATGTCATAGCCGGCAACTGCGACATGCCAGAATACTTTAGCACGCTGATTGAAAGGCTCCATCCAGGTCCAGTCATCGTCATCAGCTTCCTCGGTGGCCACCTCCCCGACGTCGGGCGAAGAGGCCGCTGTAAAGCTCTTTTGGGCCATTCGCTCCTCGAGCTCCCCGGGAAGCGTAGTCGGGCTTAGGCTGTGACACTCTGGAGTGGGAGAGGGTGGGGATGGGGATCTATGGGAAAGGGGGTGTTTCACAAGCGTCATCTAAGAATCTCAGGGTGGCGAGGGTATGTTTATCGGTGGTTAAACTGCACGGGCAGACCGGCAGAGGTTGACGATGGAGGTGGCGCGGCGGCGACCTAGCTAGGTTTCGAGCGAGGGAGGGGTGCTGTGTGAGAGAAGGATTTGGGGTGTGTGTGTGTGGAGGGGTCCAAGGTGGTGTTTGAGGAAATGCCGCGGGTACTGAAATTTTTACTAGGTGGGAGTAAATGGCGGGGTTACCAAAAATTTGGATCAAGGGATCGAAGCAGAGCTGGGCGGGAGTAACGAACATCACACACGGTTAAAATGTAATAATCGTGTTCTATCAAACAGAAAACCACTCCAGCCGAGCAGATATTTTTGAGATTGCGAGGTAAAATGTCAGGGCTCTAGTTCAAAAGTAAAATCCAGGGCTACTGAAAATTTGGATCAACTGATTGATGCAGAGCGGGAGTAACAGACATCTCACATGGTCCACACATACGAATTGTGTGCTATCAAACAGAAAAACCCTCTACGCGGGTAGATATTTTCGAGATTACGAGGCAATAGATATTTTTGAGAGCCGGAAGCAAGCCTTGTGGAGCCCAATCTGCTGTGCTGATGTGAGTGACCGCAGGGGCACAGGCGTGGCACACCTGTAGTCTGACTGAACCATGTCTATTGCGTACCCAATCCCAGACAGTTTCTGCATCCAACTCATGTGTTGTTTATAAATTTGGCAAAAAGAATAACGCGGGAAAGGGTCAGAACATGAACACACTTGCATGTGGACCAAATATATGTATGAAAAGGATGGTTTGATGTTCGAATACCCAATGCACAACTTTGATGTGTCACCTATCACACAAAGCACACAGCATTGCTAGCCAGCCACCCCCTATGAACCCCACTTCGTGTCGGCGGTAAGGGAATCCTAGCTATGAATGCATTCCCCTAGATAGTTAGGTTTGAAATCTCATCATACCGTAACACAAAAACTATAGGAGTCCATCATATATATGGTCAAACTTCCCCTTTGCTTTTTGACAAAGGTGGACCGTGTGCTGACCCACAAATGTGTGCTTGTGGGGGGATATTGGTGAGACCACATACGAACCACCTGCGGGTGACCATATACTATATGTATAAAAAGGGTGTGGTGTTATATTTAACTACCATTCACAACTTTGATGTGGCACATGTGCCTCGCGAAATAATCAGAATTTCTCAACCCCACGGAGGTTGTAGGTAGTGCGAAGTACCCCCCCCCCCACACACACACGTGTTGGGGGAGGACATCTCACCAAGACGTACTATAACACGGACCAAACAGAATCCAACTTGATCGTACAACCTCTCTTGCTCGTTGTTGGTCAAACTGATGGACGTCCACACGGCCCCGCAAAATGGGCTAACTTGTCATCGATAAACTCGCGAGGGAGTACTGTATGAAGACAAAACTCACTCTATGCATGTGGCTCAATTATGTATATGGAAGTGGTGTGTGTGGTGTTTGAATAAGCAATGCGCAAATTTCATGTGGCACCATGCTTTGGAACCATAAAATCCCCACACTGATCGAGGGTTCATGATGCGTAGCATGCATGTGCTCAAACATAATTAGGCCTAGAATGATTGACCTACTATATGGTAACACGAACCAAAGAAGAAGAATCCACCCTGGTAACCTTTCTCGTGGATGGTCCAAATGATGGACGCCCATGCGGGCCCACAAATATATATATATATATATAGGCTTGTCGCCCATATATAACCAAGCGAGTGAGAGTGTGCAAAAACAACCATTGCATGCATGTGTCCCAAACATATTTATGGAGGTGCGCGATGCATGAATATGTGTTGAATTAATACCTAATGCACAACATTGATGTGGTGCATGCGCTCAAAATCGCACAGGTCCCCACATGGAGCAATGAGTTCATGACATGTCATGTGCTCGCCCCCCCCTTCGATCCAGCAGGATGGATTCATGTGTACACATGCACTATCATATATGTAATCTCACCTATATCACAAGACAAACAAAAAATTAATCCCCTCCTAAGTCAAAATAATTAACCTCTCGGTGAAAGTGATGGACCAAGTGGGCCGACAGATGGAAGCATTGCCGATATACACGTGAGTTAGTGCCACAGGACAACCACCATTGCTTGCATGTGTGCCAAAATATATATATGGAGAGGTGTGTTGTTGCGATGTTTTGAATACCTAATGCACAACCTTCAATGTGGCATTTGCCTCAAATACCGCAAAGTCCCCACACAGAGTGAGGTTCATGTGTGACGGCTAGTATATGTTGGTCCCATCTCCCCTTCGACATGTACTATATATACTCCTACCCTAACACATCCCTAAAAGAATTAATCCTCCTTGTTCGCCAAATATGCCTCTCTCTCGTTGGGTCAAAGTGATGGAGGACGACCTCACGGGCCCACAGATGGAAGCGCCGCACGCGAGTGAGTTCCTATATATAGGGAAACCATCGCATGCATGGTATTGCGTGATATTTGAATACCAATGCACAACTTTGATGTGGCACCTGCCTCGGGAACCGGAAAGTCCCCACATGGAGCGAGATTATGACACACACACACACACAGTATACATGTTGCCCCCTCTTTGGCATGTACTACATAGTCCTACCATGCATATATGTAAGACAAACAAAAAAAGAACCATCCTTGTTGGTTTAATTAACCTCTCTCTCTCGTTGTACATTCAATTGATCGGTGAAGACCTCGCGAGCCCACAGAGAGTCACAAGCGAGAGAGTGTCATAGGACAACCACTGCGTGCATGTTGTCGTGTGTTGTGTGATGTTTGAATACCCAATGCACAACTTTGACGTGGCACATGCTTTGCAAACCAGAAACACACTACACAGAGGTTCACGATGTGTAGTAGCTAGCCCCCTCACTTCGAGCCGGTGGGAGGGACTCATGTGTTGGCATGTGCCCGAACTTTGATATGGAATCTCACCATGATCCACACCGTAACACACATGCGAAGATGAATCCACCTTCGGTCTGATGCCTCTCGTTGTCGGTGGAAACTGAAAACCTTTGCAGGCTAACGAATGGGCATGTCGCTGCTAACCGCATGAGGGAG
This sequence comes from Triticum urartu, assembly GCF_003073215.2. NCBI lineage: Eukaryota > Viridiplantae > Streptophyta > Magnoliopsida > Poales > Poaceae > Triticum > Triticum urartu. The sequence continues at coordinate 111,008,369 of NC_053022.1, forward strand.
TGTGCGAGAGGACCACCAATGCATACATGTGGCCCAAACATGTATGTATGAATGGGTTGTGTAATGCATTAAATAACCAATTCACGACTTTGATGTTTGTATACATGACTCACAAAATGATCAATAGTCCCACGTCACGGAGGCTCGCGACTAGTAGTGTACTCATGGACCCCCCCCCACACACACATACACATATCCTGCACCACCACCTCCACTCCGAGGCATGCCAAACTTTTTCTATAGTGAACATGTGACCATAGGAGTGTCATGTTAATGTTTGAAAAAAAGAGATCATTCAACCCATTTTATACATTGATTGATTTCCTAGGGATTTAATGTGCAAAAATCAAATTTGAGCTACATGTGCACCAAAATGGATTGCAAAATCATATGTGTGTCCCTCGGTGCATGTTTCCCCATGAAAGAAATTTCAAAACATTGAGAATATTGATTTTTAAAATTCAGTAAATCCAAAACTTAGTTGAAATTCATGAAACTTATCATGGTGTCATATATGGACACCAGTAGATTGTGATATTGTATTTATTCGTCAATTTGAGACACGTTTATATATAATCTACTTAGAAACAGGGAATTGTTAATAACTAGCAGCTAATATCTCATATGGAATATTTATTCAGACCGTGTGTGTTAGACCGTGCCATGCTTCGTTTAAGCAGTAAAGCGGGAGAATGAATCATCAAAAAACAAAAAAAGAATACGTACCACACGCCCCATGTGGCGTGCGAGCAGGCGTGAATTGACGAGATGCATGCGAGCAGTCTATCGCGCAGGCAAACTGGGAGGCGTTTGTGCAGGTGTGTGAATTGACGGGGGGCATTTTCGCTGCACAATGTCATCGGGAGGCATGCGAGTAGCTGTGTGAAATGGTGTTATAGGAATGCCAGAAGTCTGCCATGGAGGCTCACCGGGAAGCGAGACATGCTTTGACCGCCGCCCGCCTCGCTCCCACTGGTCTGTATTAATGGCGTGCCCGAGCGGCCGCACCCCGCCATCCTCGCCACACACAAAATCCGCTCTCTCCACCCGCATGCTCGACGCCGCTCTCAGTCCTCAAAGCCGTCAGTGTATGAGGATGTCGCCGAAGCGCCTCATCAGAGGAGTGGCGATGCTGGGGCTGCTGAAGCACCGGAGCACGGCCTGAATATGGAGACAGAGGTTTCCGTCACCGCTAACGAGGTGGAGAACGGGGCTGCCAACAAGCGGAGGCGGGTCGAGAAAGAAACACAAGCGACTCCAGCAGGCCTAGACTTCATCAACAGCCTCCTTAATGATATGTTGACAGGCATCATATCCCTCCTCCCAATCAAATATGGGGCGAGGACAACCATCCTTTCCCGGCGGTGGCGCCCCCTATGGCTCTCCACCCCTCTCGACCTCCTCGACGCCCACAAGCTCTGCCATGGCTATCGCGAAAGCTTGGATGCATTCTCCCAGATCTTCAGCAGTCACCATGGCCCAGTCAGAGGCCTTATCACGGGCAAGTTCCGTTCCAACAGAAAGGACCAAGCCAAGCTTGACGAGTGGTTCCGATCCCCTGCCCTAGATCAGCTCAAGGAGCTCAGTTTTAATGATGGGCATATGCGCTCTCTACCAATGACTGCGCTCCGCTTCGTGCCCACGCTGCACCTTGCCAAGTTCATGAACTGGTATTCCCCCCCTCTCCTTAATGACACACATGCTCTTTTTTACCACGACTGAAAGCACATCGAGCTCGTCGCCATCTATATCCCAAAGTATGACATGGAACACCCGCTCCGCACCTGTACTGCACTCGAGTTCCTTCGTCTTTAGGCGATGAATTGGTCGAGTAGCTTGCACATCACATCCATGACTCTCCGGACTTTTTATGTGTGTTGCTGGTGTTGCAACAAGAGATCACAAAAGGTGGACCCCAATATGGTCATTGAGGACACACCTTCACTTGAGAGATTGCTTGTAGTTGATCAACAAGGTCCAACAAGAATCGATGTCATTTCCGCATCGAAATTGACAGTGGTGGGATACTCGTCTGTCAAATACTCCGAACTTGTTATTGGATCCACACCCGTTCAGGTACAACAGTCTCCTTCTACCTCTCCTTCTTGATATCAACATTATTTCTAATTTTGAAGATGTATGTTCGTCTGTCATCCAGAAAAGCTTGACCCAAATTCTACGCATAGTGAAGGTCTTGGCACTAGAATCTATCAGCCACAACCTGCACGAAGTTGTCAGTTTCCTGAGATGCTTTTCGTGCCTGAAGAAGCTGTGTATCAAGGTGATGTTACTTTCCTGTTAAATGTTAACCATAAGGGAGTTCAATTTTTGGCACCTTTTCCCAAGTTTACAATGACAATGTACTATGATTTCTGAAGGAATTTTGGAGGATTTCAGGACATACATCCCCCACCCCATATTGGTTGCTTGATTCAAATGGTTACAATCCATAAGCATTTCTCCTTTGCACTCATCTGTACTAGTTTTCTTAGGGAAATTTTCATCCACTCCAACCTCTTGTGAAGAAGGCTACATTTTTCTATATTGTAATCAAATTCCCATGTTAATCATGTCAGATCAAAGATGGCACGTTGGTGCATTTTACAAATCCCCCAAACCAAATAGGCATGTAGTAGTGTTCAAAACTGCATGTAGGCACTAACACGTTCTCTTCTTTTGCAGATAATAATAGGCCCGGTGATGGATAATGTGGTATAATATAATGAAAATCACATCGATTGCCTAGATCTACATCTCTCAAAAATTACTTTGAACTCCTGACGAGGGACCTTACCGGAGATTACATTTGCGAGGTTCTTTGTTGTCAGAGCAAGGGTGCTGAAGGTAATGAGGTTGAACATGCATTTATATCGAAAAAATGAATGGTTTGTTGATCAGCGCCGACAACTACTATAGAATGGAAAAGCTTCCAAAAAAGCCAAACTTCGTATTGGAATAGCATATGATAGAGTAATCGGAAGTCATTGTGTTAACCCTATACATGACTTGTCAGTGGCTGATCCCTTTGTAGAAATGATGAGTTTTCAAAACTGGCCTTACTATTTGTATTTTTAGTTTGAACCTCTCTTATATCCATGTTCAGTTGATCAGCACGGGCGTTTGCAGCTGAATGAGCTGAATTTCATTTCTAATATCAGTTTGAACCTTGTAATCTTCAAATCTGAGCCATGTAACTCTGAAATTTGAACCTTGTAATATTTTGGGATTTTGTGGTACAATCGTTGAAATGGCATAGTATGAGACTCGTATATTGGTAGTACTAATTTGACCTTAATATGCAATAGACTTAGATTTTATTAACCATTCACGACCAGGGATCCAGCCGAAAGCATGTCAATGGCAAGCATCGTTGCAACAAGATGTAGATGATTAGATGCTCATTTCTCCTAGTTTAGTATGCATGTAATTGCTTACTTTGGTGTGTGGAAATGTTATGTGTGTAGTCACTTATGTAATTGTATGCTTAATTTGGTTATGCAATGAAGTTCTTATAAGTATATATGTTGATGTTCTGTAGACAAAGCATAGCACATCGCACATGGACCACACTAGGGAACCGTCGGTCATGAATTCATCAATCGCAGACGGTTGCATACCAGCAAGCGTTTTCCCACAGCACACACGGCTTATTCCATCACAAATAGCTCGAGTGGATCAACTGTATGCCACGTATCGCACACGCAACTCTAATATAATTCATGCTTGATGTCTCCGACATTGCTTGCATTATTCATCTTATTTTCCACGTATCACTATGCCGGCCTCTACTCACATACCTCGGCATGCTCTGCTCGCCGTTAGGCACCGCGGTGCACTTTGCTCGCACCCGTCGGTGCGCTCTGCTCACATACCTCCACGTGCTCGGCTTGTGGAAAACTTTTCCTTGCGTGTTCAACTGATATATGCATATATATGGTTGCTCACCATTCAGGTGACCGCGAAGCGCTCTGCTCGCGTCCCTGTGCGCTCGCTCTGCCAGCGGTTGGGGCCTGCACACGATCACGTTGGGGGACCCATATGCATGCAGTTGCGCCGCGCGCATCGCCACCATGCAGTTACGTGCGGCACGATGGAGTTACGCGCTGCAAATTAGAACTGCCATCCAGGGGTGCGGATATTCCATGCCGTCCGGCTTCCCCATTAATTCCCGCGACCATTATAACCTTAGTCTATCCAACCTTTCAATCTCGCCCCACAACACAACAAGCACACTCACGACGACACATATAGAGAGGATATCTAGCGGTGCTCCAATGGAGTTCGGCGAGCATAAAGTGGGGATCCATGTGAGGGAGACGAATCTCTCGGTGGGGTGTACACCATCGACCCGGCCGTGGTGGAGGACTACATCAACACCGTAGAGCAGTTGCTTGCTTGAGATAAGTACAAGGTGGTCGGCATCGACCTCCAGTACATCGGTGGTCATCCTGGCAAAGATCAGAAGGTTGTCGTCGCCCAGTTGTGCGTTCGCCATCATGTCCTCATCTTCCACTAGTGCATGGCCACACAGCCTAGCGACCATTTCGCCAGGTTTGTCAACACCACCGACTATAAGTTCGCTACAGTGGAAACTTCCAATGATGTAAAGGCGCTCATGGTTACGGGCTTGGCCTGCAAGAACCTTGTCAAAATATGTGACCACTACAGGGTCTGGGGCAGCACGAAGAAGGACTACCTGGTTGAACTCGCCTCGACCATCATTGACCCCTACTACAAAATGATGAAGCGGGATTCTAAGAGAACAAAGCCCGTATCCTGGCACGGGGCTTGGACGTGGCAACTGGATGAACCTCACCTGAGGTTCGCGGCCAAGAGCATGTACACATGCTACGAGATGCACAGGCGGATCGTTGACATGAGGAAGTGCCTCATTACCAAAATCAACGAGGCTAGATTGAGCCACAAGCAGAGCAATAGCGGCAAGCGTCACAAGAAGTAGATGATGATCAGATGATCATTTATCCTAATTGATTATGCATGTAATATATAGTTTACTTTGGTGTGTGGAAATGTCATGTGTGTAGTAGCCACCTATGTAATTATGCATGTAATAGTTTACTTTGGTGTGTGCAAATGGCATGTGTGTAGTAGCCACCTATGTAATTGGATATTTAATTTGGTTATGAAACCATGTCCTTATAAGTGTGTGTATATATATATGTTGTTCTGTATGCAATCCCGTCGCACAACACACACGTCTTATTAGCAGCAATCGTCTGTGTTACTATTAGTCTTCGCACACATTTTTGATTACAGACCTGTTTGTCGCGTATCACACACATCTTGTTAAATTGAACCATTTACGTTCTCTTGGCTCAACGCAAATAGTTCATCCTAGTGAACTGTTTGCCCTCTATCGCACACAACTTGATCTGGCTGACCGTTTCTTTTGTTCTACCTAATCATAAACAGTTCATCTGTTGTTCTACCTCATCACAAACAATTCATTGTACTGAACCGTATGCCCCGCATCACACACGCAACTAAAATCCAAACCGTGTTTGATGTATCCACCATAGCAAACGCTTTGCATCTTTTTTGACGGTTTTTTACATCACCGTTTGTGATTATTGCATCGCCCACAGTTTCGTCTAAGGGTCTCTGATTGTAGTGTCGCGTTAGCAGCATCCTACATTAGTGGTGGTCAGATCTATGCCATGAATTTTTTGGTGCTTTCACCGGGGGGCCACAAGGTTCCTGGTCAGCCCAGTGACTTACATGTGATCCCACAAAAAGAAGGTGAACCTCTCCGCAAGTACATTCAGAGGTTCGGTCAATACATCATTCGTGATATTCATCCTGCCGCCGTCATCAGCTCATTCCATTAGAATGTGCATAACCGTAAGATATGGGAGGAGTTGGCGATGAATAAGGTCAAGGATGTTGTCGAGCTTTACGCTTTGGGCGACACGTCTGCACGTGCTGAGGAAGGACGGAGACTTCTGGGGAGGATGTTGGCGCAGAGGTCGACTCTGAAGATGACAACGACGCCACCACCCCGAAGAAAAAGAGTCGCCAGCGCAACAGAAAGCACAAAGGCAAGGTTGTGCTAGTCATTGAGGGCTCTTGCAACATCGGCCCCCACCAAGAAGGCCAAGACAAAGAGCTCCAACAAGGAAGTTTTTGAGTGTGCTTCTTGTCAGGCCTTGGTGGCTGCCGATAAGACGGATGGCTTCGACAAGCAGTACTGCAAGATCTACCGTACCTAGGGTCATGACCTCCAAGACTGCCGGCAAGTTGAATAGCTTGCCGAGAAGCAGAAAGCTGAATACGAGAAGTGAGACAAGGAGAAGGCCCAAGATGGTACTGGCAGATCCGGCAAGAAGGGTGGTGGCCGAGGAGGTCATCGCGACATGGCCAAGCAGCAGAAGGAGAAGCCTACTAGGGGCCAAGACAAGAAAGAGGGAGATGAGGATGATGATGCAGACGAAGAGGACAATGAAGAGTCTAGCGAACACGAGTTCTAGAAGGCCACAGAAGCCATGTGCATTGACAGAGGCGCATCTTTGCACTCCTCTCACCACCAACTCAAGCAGTGGGCGCATGAGGTTAATGCGGTAGAACCGGTGATAGATGCCGAGAAGCCATTGAAATGGTCCAACATGCCCATCAATTTTTATGTTGAGGACCACCTTGATCGCACAACTGCGGTTGGGTGCTTGCCGTTGTTGGTCTCACCAACAATACGCAACCTCAAAGTGACGAAAATGTTGGTTGATGGTGGGGATGGTCTGAACCTAATCTCACCAGAAGTGATCAAGAAGCTGCAGATTTTCGATGAAGATCTTAAGAAGACCGACACATTTCAAGAGATCAATCCGGGAAGGAGTTAGCCGAAGGGCAAGATCATGCTATCGGTCACAGTTGGCAGTGAGCTGAACTACAGTACAGAGAAGATCGTCTTTGATGGCATTAAAATTCTGTTGCCATATAATGGAATTCTTGGCTGCCCTGTGTTGGCAAAGTTCATGGCAGCATCCCACTATGCTTACAACACGCTAAAGATGCCAAGGCGGATGAGCGTCATCACCATCCACTCTATTAAGAAAGACGCGCTCATTTGCGTTGATCAGCTATACCAGGAGGCAGTTGCAACTTCTGCCACCAAGGCACTTGCTCCTGCCGACAAAGCCCCAGGTGGGAAGAAGAGGAAGAAGACTGGCAAGACCGCTTGGAAGGACTCCAGCAAGTGCGCCTCCTCGGAGTGTTGCATTCCTGTTGAGGACGTGCCAGTGAGCTTGGCCAGCAAGAGCAAGAAATCCAAAATAGCTCCACCAGCAACCAAGAAGGTGTCCGCCAAGGAGGACGGCATGGGGGGAATGTCGGTGTACTAGAGTAGGGGTACCCTAGTATCCCGAACTTGTGCACGGGCAGTCGCAGCATCCCGTGACAAGGCTTGCCGGGTGACCGCCAAGATCCTCCGTGGTTCCTTTGGAGCCATTCAAGAACAAAGTGTCCAAGTCAAGAAGACAAGACCCCGGCAAGAGGAGCTTGCCGGGAAGGCCACTCAAGGCATTTCAAGGAACCTGCCGCAGCGCACCACGCGTTCCGGCAAGACCCGGTGAGCGACAAGCTCCCGGACGTGACAAGACAACGACCGCGGCAAGGCGCTCGCCGCGGCAAGCCACCTCTCCGCGCCCGCGCTCCAGCACATCCACCAACGTGTCGCTCTGGGGCCCTTCCAGGTGTACGTGGTGGAAGGCTGTGCAGCTAAGGACGTGCGGTGGCAAGCGGCGCTGACAAGATCGCCATCGTGGCGAACGGTGGCGTCCCTGGCGGTCCCTTTTCGCACTGTTTAAGCGACACAGACGGGCATTTAAGACACTTGTCCCCTGCCGTCAGGGTTAGGTATGATACACTGTAGCAGGTAGCTGTGCCTACCACAGCACCTTTCCATTTTTGCCCTTTACCTCCATTGCCACCTGTCGGTAGCCCCTTGAGCATATAAAAGGAGGCCCGTGTGCAACGTAGAGGGGGGTTAGCCAGTTCGAACACTCACGCTCGGTCTTGCTGGCCGCTGGTGTGTACTGTAGCACTCCGCGCTCCTGAGCTCAATACAAAACCATGAAGCAGGAGTAGGGTTTTACGCATCCGTGCGGCCCGAACCTGGGTAAATCGCTCGCGTGCTTCGCCTCGATTTGCTCTTTGCACGATCTCCGCCCCCGCCGAACCGAAAGGGACCCGGCCCGCCGGTCCCATAGGTGCCCGTGGATCAGCACCCCGACATCTTTGGCGCGCCAGGTCTCAATTACAACTTCACAGTCCTGGAGCTCAACGCGATGCTGCAGGAGCTGTTCAAATATGACCCCCGGCAACCTGTCCTGGGCCATACAGGGAACTTTCACCATAAGTTCCACCCTTGACGGCAAATAGGAAAGCGCGCTCATAGCTTTTCTATGGGTGAATGTCGATGTGTTTTCTTTTCAACTGATACATCTCCAACATATCTATAATTTTTGATTGTTCCATGATATTATAGTATCTTTTTTGGGGACTAACCTATTAACCTAGTGCCAAGTGACAGTTGATGTTTTTTGCATGTTTTTGGTTTTCCAGAATATCAATATAAAACAAAGTCCAAATGCCACGAAACTTTTTGGAAATTTTTTCTGGACAAAAGGGACCCTAACAGTTCGAGAGAGGGCCAGAAGATGAAGGAGAAGCCCACAAGGCACCAGGGCGCGCCATGGTGTGTTGCGGGGCCCATGTTCAGCTTTTTGACGTAATCCCGCCTCTATAAATTCTCTAAAATCGGGAAACCAACAGAGAGCCACTCGAACCCTTTTTCCACCGCTGCAAGCTTCTACTTTCAAGAGATCCACTCGAACCCTTTTTCCACCGCTGCAAGCTTCTACTTTCAAGAGATCCCATCCGGGGGCTTTTTCTGGCACTCCACTGGAGGAGGAATCCACCACGGAGGGGCTCTACATCAAACTTGATGCCGTTTCGATGATGTGCGAGTAGTTTACCATAGACCTATGGGTCCATAACTAGTAGCTAGATGGCTTCTTCACTCTCTTTGATCTTCAATACAATGTTCTCCTCGATGTTCTTGGAGTTATATTCGATGTAATCACTTTTTGCGGTATGTTTGTTGGGATCCGATGAATTGTGAGTTCATGATCAGATTATCCATGAATATTATTTGAGTCTTCTCTGAACTCTTTTATGCATGATTATTATAGCTTTGTATTTCTCTCCGATCTATTGATTTGGTTTGGCCAACTAGATTGATTTTTCTAGCAATGGGAGAGGTGCTTTGTGATGGGTTCGATCTTGTGGTGCTCAATCCCAGTGACAGAAAGGGACATGTCATGTATTTGTATCATTGCCATTAAGGATAAAAAGATGGGGTTTATCCATGCGTGAGTTTACTGTGTCTACATCGTGGCAGCTTGCTTAAGGCATTACTCTGTTCTTTATGAACTTAATACTCTAGATGCATGCTGGATAGCGGTCGATGTGTGGAGTACTAGTAGTAGATGCAGGTGGGAGTCGGTCTACTTGTCTCGGACATGATTCCTATATACATGATCATTGCCTTGGATTTCTATCAATTGCCCAATAGTAATTTGTTTACCCGCCATATGCTATCTTCAAGAGAAAAGCCTCTAGTGAAAACTATGGCCCCAGTGTCTATTTAAATCATATATTAAGATCCAAAAATACCTTGCTGCAATTTTATTTATGTTATTTTATTTTGTATCTTTTTCTATCTATCTATCACTACAAGATTTGATCCTTGTAATTAACCGCCAAGGGGTTGCCAACCCCTTGTTTGTCTTGGGTGCAAGTATTTGTTATTTAGTGTGCAGGTGTTGCTAATGAGGTGTTGGGTGATCCTCCTACTGGATTGATAACATTGGTTCTTAACTAAGGGAAATACTTATCTCTACTATACTGCATCATCATCTCCTCTTCGAGGAAATCCCAACGCAGCTCACAAGTAGCAAGCACCATCGGAGCGCTTGAATCCGCGGGCGTCAGCAAGGTCCTAGTGGACCAGCGCGAGCTCATGTACATGCCAGCGCTAGTGCCCCCGCCAGTGCCCTTGTGCTCCCCTGCACCCACCGTGGCGCCAGTCCTCGTTGTTTGCCTACACTCGCTGTGCCCGTGCGCGCGCGCCCCTCGACGTCATGGGACTTCGTCGTCGACCTCTACCTCACAGCACCGTGAGTTGCCATCCTCCCGTGCCCTGCCCATCGATTGAGTGATGATAGGGTCTTTAATTTCCAAGTCAAGAACATTCTGGGCTGGCTTGAAAACTTGAACAATGGCGTCCCAGAAAACGATTACGAGAATGTCGACGCAGCACGCTGCCTCTGCCACCGCCGTAATTAGTTTTCTTGGGTTTAATATTGTATCTTGATACAGTGTGACTAAATGAAATGTATGGTTTGTATAAACTTGCATTTTTCTCTCTGAATGCACAGATTTATCAAAGAAAAAATTCAGAAAACATCAATGTTTTCTCTGAATAAAACACTCATTGCAAACATTTTAGATAGAACACCCATATGCAAAGCGAGAGCTATGGTTCCTTCCCTAGTAAGCCAAGGGAAAATTTGCTGCGCAAGATTTGTGCATCTCTTCATCGCAAATAGTTCATATTGAACACCGTATGCAAAGAGAGAGATATGGTTCCTTTGCCACTAAGCCAAGAGAAAACCTAGCACGCAGGATTTGTACATCTCTTCATCGCAAACGATTTTTTATGATGACCCGTGTGCATCCATGTACACACAATTTGGTAAGATTTGCATCTGTTATATTGGGTATATTGCCATTTTTCAAACTGGAAACATTGGCGTTTGTCGATCTAGTAACATTGCCATTTGTCCCTACTTGTAAAACTGCCATTTGTCAAAATTTGTAGCTAAAAATCACTAGCACTGTCTAATTTTGCAACTGAAATTTAGTAAGCATAGATTTCATTCATAGATTAAGCAGTCGTTCTTTATACAAACTATTCAACTAGACAACTGAACCGAACAAACTTTTCCCCAATTGTTGCCAACCATGTACTGAAATAGGTAGTTCAACTATATATATACTAGCTAATTTTAAGTACGTAGTACAATTCAACCGTATCTATAGTCAGATGAACTAAACAAAATAGTCTCTAAATACTACTCCCTCCGTCCCAAAATAAGTGACTCAATTTTACACTAACTTTAGTACAAAGTTAGTACAGAGTTGAGTCACTTATTTTGGGACGGAAGGAGTACTACGGAGGGACTTTGTACTACTTCCAACAACCTCTCCTTTGTCGAGCATGCTCAGTAAGAGGCAGAGGAGGAGGAGCCCACTGACGAGCTGGAGAATTAAATCTGGTGCATGCCGCTGCTGCACCTTTAGCAACGCCTACCTCGAACGCCCTTCGCAGGTCCAGACGATCCCTCTCGAAGCAGTGGGACTCCTCGCAGATCTCCGCATTCCACGCTTCTATGACGGCGTGTGCTCTAGACATGGCGGCGGTAAGACTCTGTGCATGCTCGACCAAGTGCTCCCCCCTCCTATAGGAACTCGATGTAGCACGCAAGGTCGCTAATGCACGTGCAGGGCTCCACCTCCACCTCACGCCTTCGGGCGGCGGTGGCGGAGCGGGTGATGAACCCGGCGGTCGACGATGGGGTGGTGGCCATTGTGGACGATGGTGGAGTGGCGGCCACGACGGCCACCTCCCACCATCAGGCGATGGTGGCGGAGCGGGTAATGGCCACGAAGGTCGACAGTGGGGTGGCGACTACGACGATCACCTCCCGCCTTTGGGCCACGGTGGCGGAGCGGGCGATGGCCCTGGCTTTCGACCGTGGTGTGGCGACCATGAAGGTGGACGGTAGAGTGGCAGCAATGGCGGCCGACAACAGCTGCTGACGGGCAGCAGCGACGGAGCATGTGGTGGATATTGTGTGCACATGCTACCTCTTGAGCACTGCGTTGGTTTTCCCATGAAGAGGAAAGGGTGATGCAGTAGAGGAGCGTAAGTATTTCCCTCAGTTTCTGAGAACCAAGGTATCAATCCAGTAGGAGGCCACACACGAGTCCCTCGCACCTACACAAACAAATAAACTCCTCGCAACCAACGCGATAAAGGGGTTGTCAATCCCTTCACGGTCACCTACGAGAGTGAGATCTGATAGATATGATAAGATAATATTTTTGGTATTTTTATGATAAAGAGAAATAAAGATGCAAGTAAAATAAATGGAAAAGGAAATAACTAAGTATTGGAAGATTAATATGATGGAAAATAGACCCGGGGGCCATAGGTTTCACTAGTGGCTTCTCTCAAGAGCATAAATATTACGGTGGGTAAACAAATTACTGTTGAGCAATTGATAGAATTGAGCATAGTTATGAGAATATCTAGGTATGATCATGTATATAGGCATCACGTCCAAGACAAGTAGACCAACTCCTGCTTGCATCTACTACTATTACTCCACACATCGACTGCTATCCAGCATGCATCTAGAGTATTAAGTTCAAGAGAACAGAGTAAAGCTTTAAGCAAGATGACATGATGTAGAGGGATAAACTCATGCAATATGATATGAAACCCATCTTGTTATCCTTGATGGCAACAATACAATACGTGCCTAGCTGCTCCTACTGTCATTGGGAAAGGACACCGCAAGATTGAACCCAAAGCTAAGCACTTCTCCCGTTGCAAGAAAGATCAATCTAGTAGGCCAAACCAAACTGATAATTCAAAGAGACTTGCAAAGATAACCAATCATACATAAAAGAATTCAGAGAAGATTCAAATATTATTCATAGATAAACTTGATCATAAACCCACAATTCATCGATATCAACAAACACACCGTGAAAGAAGATTATATCGAATAGATCTCCACAAGAGAGGGGGGGAACTTTGTATTGAGATCCAAAAAGAGAGAAGAAGCCATCTAGCTAATAACTATGGACCCGTAGGTCTTAAGTAAACTACTCACACTTCATCGGAGAGGCTATGGTGTTGATGTAGAAGCCCTCCGTGATCGATACCCCCTCCGGCGGAGCTCCGGAAAAGGCCCCAAGATGGGATCTCCTGGATACAGAAAGTTACGGCGGTGGAATCAGGGTTTTGGCTCCGTATCTGGTAGTTTGGGGGTATGTAGGTATATATAGGAGCAAGGAGTACATCGATGGAGCAACGTGGGCCCCACAAGGGTGGAGGGCGCGCCTGGGGGGTAGGCGCGCCCCCTACCTCGTGCCCTCCTAGTTGCTTTCTTGACATAGGGTCCAAGTCCTCTGGATCATGTTAGTTCCAAAAATCACGTTCCCAAAGGTTTCATTCCGTTTGGACTCCGTTTGATATTATTTTTCTGCGGAACCCTAAAATAGGCAAAAAAACAATTCTGGGCTGGGCCTCCGGTTAATAGGTTAGTCCCAAAAATTATATAAAAGTGTATAATAAAGCCCAATAATGTCCAAAACAAGATATAATATAGCATGGAACAATAAAAAATTATAGATACGTTGGGGACGTATCAGCACACCCAGCAGGGACGCCACGTGCAGTACATGATGCCGGGGGCAGCGCCACCATGGTGTACCCTCCTAGCTAGAGCTATCCTCCGATGACAGCAGAGTGGCCGAGCCACGACAACGGAATTGTGCCAATGGTGATTGTGGGAGAAGCGGATGAGATAAGCTACGGGGAGGGAGGGGAAAATGCGACGTAGGACTCGCCAGCCGTGAGGGTTTATATAGCAAGCTGGTCAGTATTGGGGTTTGGGGGGATTTTGCCGAGTCAGACGGGAAGCTTGCGTGGTTGTGCATGTTGGGAAATGTTGCATGGAAAACAAAAAAATATCTATGCACATGCAAGATCAATCCATGGAGATGCATAGCAACGAGAGGGGAGAGTATGTCTACATACCCTCATAGACCGTAAGCGGAAGCGCTTAGTAATGTGGTTGGTGTAGTCGAACATCTTCGCAATCCAACCAATCGAGTACCGAACGTACGGCACCTCCGCGTTCAGCACACGTACAGCTCGGTGATGTCCTCGCCTTCTTGATCCAGCAAGACGGGCGAAGTAGTCGATGAGTTCCGACAGCACGACGGCGTGGTGATGATGGTGGTGATGCTATCTCTGCAGGGCTTCGCTTAAGCACTCCGAAAATATGACCAAGGGACAAAACTGTGGAGAGGGGCGCCACACGGCTAAGAGATTGTCGTGGTTAAGTGTGGCGCCCCCTCCCACATATATATAGGTGGGGGAGAGGGGAGGTAGCTAGGAGGTTCCCCAAGTGGGGCTGAATCCCACTTTGGCTCCTGCCCCAAGCCGTGCCCCCTTCCATATTTGTGCCAGTGGGAAAAGAAAGGGGGAGAGGGATGGAAGGGGGAGGCCGAATCCCCCTCCTTCCTTTCTCCTATAGGCCGGCTGCCATAGGGGGGTGCGCCAGCCCCTTGTGGGTTGGTGTGCTCCCCTCTATTGGCACAATAGGCAAATCATCACCGGTGGCCATCTTCATCATCCCAACGATCCCCCTGAAAATGGACTAGAAGAAGCCCCTGGAAATGGACTAGAAGAAGCCCCTAAAGCAAAAGAGTTGGGCCAAAAGAGCCACGGGGCCTCCACAACTGGGGGCGCCCCTCATCCTTGTCGTCACCTCATGGGCCACCCTAACGTGAAACAGACGCCAAAAATTACTATAAATACAGAAACCCCTAAAAAGAAACCTAGATCGGGAGTTCCGCCGCCGGAAGCCTCTGTAGCCACCAAAAACAAATCGGGACCCTGTTCCGGCACCCTGCCGAAGGGGGAAATCATCACCGGTGGCCAACTTCATCATCCCTGCGATCTCCATGACGAGGAGGGAGTAGTTCACCCTCGGGGTTGAGGGTATATATGTACCAGTAGCTATGTGTTTGATCTCTCTCTCTCTCTCTCGTGTTCTAGATTTGGCACGATCTTGATGTACCGTGAGCTTTGCTATTATAGTTGGATCTTATGATGTTTCTCCCCATCTACCTTCTTGTAATGGATTGAGTTTTCCCTATGAAGTTATCTTATCGGATTGAGTTTTTAAGGATTTGAAAACACTTGATGTATGTCTTGTTGGGGAACATAGTAATAATTCAAAAAAATCCTACATGTCACCAAGATCAATCTAGGAGATACTAGCAATGAGAGAGAGGGAGGGCATCTTCATACTCTTGAAGATCGCTAAGCGGAAGCGTTACAAGGAACGCGGATGATGGAGTCGTACTCGCAGCGATTCAAATCGCGGAATATCCGATCTACCGCCGAACGGACGGCGCCTCCGTGTTCAACACACGTACAACCAGGGGACGTCTCCTCCTTCTTGATCCAGCAAGGGGAGAGGATAAGTTGATGGAGAACTCTGACAGCACGATGGCGTGGTGGTGATGGAGCTCGTGGTTCTCGGGCAGGGCTTCGCCGAGCACTACGGAGGAGGAGGAGGTGTTGGAGAGGGGGAGGGCTGCGCCAGGGGAAGGGTGCGGCTGCCCTCCCACCCCCCTCTATTTATATGGTGAAGGGAGAGCCCCCCTAGATGCATCTAGAGGGGGGTGGCGACCAAGGGGGGGACTTGCCCCCCAAGTTAGGTGGGAGGCGCCCCCACCGCTAGGGTTTTCAACCCTAGGCGCCTTGGGCCCTTGGGGAGGCGCACCAGCCCACCAGGGGCTGGTTCCCTCCTTTGTTCAGCCCACTTGGCCCACCGAGGTAGGTGGCCCCACCTGGTGGACCCCCACACCTTTCGGTGGTCCCAGTACAATACCGATAACCCCCAAAGTTATTCCGGCAACTGGAACTGGACTTCCCATATATAATTTTTCACCTCCGGACCATTCCGAAACTCCTCATGACATCCGGGATCTCATTCGGGATTCCGAACAACCTTCGGTAACCATATACTATTTCCCATAACAACTCTAGCGTCACCGAACCTTAAGTGTGTAGACCCTATGGGTTCGGGAACCATGCAGACATGACTGAGACATCTCTCCGGCCAATAACCAATAGTGGGATCTAGATACCCATGTTGTCTCCCACATGTTCCACGATGATCTCATCGGATGAACCACAATGTCAGGGATTCAATCAATCCCGTATGCAATTCCCTTTGTCCATCGGTATGTTTCTTGCCCGAGATTCGATCGTCAGTATCCCCATTCCCCGTTCAATCTCGTTACCGACAAGTCTCTTTACTCGTTCTGTAACACATGATCCCGTGACCACATCCTTAGTCACATTGAGCTCATTATGATGATGCATTACCGAGAGGGCCCAGAGATACCTCTCTGTCATACGGAGTGACAAATCCCAGTCTCGATTCGTGCCAACCCAACAGACACTTTTGGAGATACATGTAGTGCACCTTTATAGCCACCCAGTTACGTTGTGACGTTTGGTACACCCAAAGCATTCCTCCGGTATCTGGGAGTCGCACAATCTCATGGTCTGAGGAAATGATACTTGACATTAGAAAACCTTTAGCAGACGAACTACACGATCTTGTGCTATGCTTAGGATTGGGTCTTGTCCATCATATCATTCTCCCAATGATGCCATCCCATTATCAACAACATCCAATGTCCATGGTCAGGAAACCACGACCATCTATTGATCAACGAGCTAGTCAACTAGAGGCTTACTAGGGACATATTAAGATCATGTATTCACACATGTATTACGGTTTTCGGTTAATACAATTATAGAATGAACAATATACAATATACAATTATCATGAACAAGGAAATATAATAATAACCAATTTATTATTGCCTCTAGGGAATATTTCCAACGGTCTCCCACTTGCACTAGAGTCAATAATCTAGGTACATTGTGGTGAATCGAACACCCATAGAGTTCTGGTGTTGATCATGTTTTCCTCATGGAAGAGGTTTAGTCAACGGATCTGCGACAATCAGATCCGTATGCACTTTACAAATATCTATGTCTCCATCTTGAATATATTCACAAATGGAGTTGAAGCGATGCTTGATATGCCTGGTCTTCTTGTGAAACTTGGGCTCCTTGGCAAGGGCAATAGCTCCAGTCTTGTCACAGAAGAGAGTCATCGGGCCTGATGCATTGGGAATGACTCCTAGGTTGGTAATAAACTCCTTCATCCAGACTGCTTCCTGTGCTGCCTCCGAGGCTGCTATGTACTCCGCTTCACATGTAGATCCCGCCAAGACGCTTTGCTTGCAACTCCACCAGCTGACTGCCCCACCATTGAAAATGTACACGTATATGGTTTGTGACTTGGAGTCATCCCAACCTGTGTCGCAGCTAGCATCGATGTAACCCTTTACGACGAGCTCTTCGTCACCTCCATTAACGAGAAACATATCCTTGGTTCTTTTCAGGTACTTTAGGATATTCTTGACCGTTGTCCAGTGTTCCATGCCGGGATTACATTGGTACCTTCCTACCAAACTTACGGCAAGGTTCACATTAGGTCTGGTACATAGCATGGCATACATAATAGACCCTATGGCTGAGGCATAGGGGATGACACTCATCTTTTCTCTATCTTCTGCCGAGATCGGGCATTGAGCCGTGTTCAATTTCACGCCTTGCAATACAGGCAAGAACGCCTTCTTGGACTGATCCATATTGAACTTCTTCAATAACTTGTCAAGGTATGTGTTTGTGAAAGACCAATGAGGCGTCTCCATCTATCTCTATAGATCTTGATGCCTAATATGTAAGCAGCTTCTCCAAGGTCCTTCATTGAAAAACACTTATTCAAGCAGGCCTTTATGCTTTCCAAAAGTTCTATATCATTTCCCATCAATAGTATGTCATCCACATATAATATGAGAAATGCTACAGAGCTCCCACTCACTTTCTTGTAAACACAGGCTTCTCCATAAGTCTGCGTAAACCCAAACGATTTGATCAACTCATCAAAGCGAATGTTCCAACTCCGAGATGCTTGCACCAGCCCATAGATGGAGCGTTGGAGCTTGCATACCTTGTCAGCATTCTTAGGATCAACAAAACCTTCCGGCTGCATCATATACAATTCTTCCTTAAGGAAACCATTAAGGAATGTTGTTTTGACATCCATTTGCCATATTTCATAATCGTAGAATGCGACAATTGCTAACATAATACAGACAGACTTCAGCTTCGCTACGGGTAAGAAGGTCTCATCGTAGTCAACCCCTTGAACTTGTCGATAACCCTTAGCGACAAGTCGAGCCTTATAGATGGTCCCATTACCATCCGCGTCAGTCTTCTTCTTAAAGATCCATTTATTCTCTATGGCTTGCCGATCATCGGGCAAGTCTGTCAAAGTCCATACTTCATTTTCATACATGGATCCTATCTCGGATTTCATGGCCTCAAGCCATTTGTTGGAATCCGGGCCCGCCATCGCTTCTTCATAGTTCAAAGGTTCACCGTTGTCTAACAACATGATTTCCAGGACAGGGTTGCTGTACCACTTTGGTGTGGAATGTGTCCTCGTGGACCTACGAAGTTCAGTAGCTTGATCCGAAGTTTCATGATCAGCATCATTAACTTCCTCTCTAGTCCGTGCAGGCACCACAGAAACATCTTCCCGAGCTGCGCTACTCTCCGGTTCAAGAGGCAGTATCTCATCAAGTTCTACTTTCCTCCCACTTACTTCTTTCGAGAGAAACTCTTTCTCTAGAAAGGATCCATTCCTGGCAACAAAGATCTTGCCTTCGGATCTGAGGTAGAAGGTATAGCCAATAATTTCCTTAGGGTATTCTATGAAGACGCATTTTTCTGACTTGGGTTCGAGCTTTTTAGGTTGAAGTTTCTTGACATAAGCATCACATCCCCAAACTTTCAGAAACGACAGCTTAGGTTTCTTTCCAAACCATAATTCATACGGTGTCATCCCAACAGATTTCGACGGAGCCCTATTTAAAGTGAATGCGGTAGTCTCTAAAGCATAACCCCAAAATGATAGCGGTAGATTGGTAAGAGACATCATAGATCGCATCATATCCAATAGAGTGTGATTACGATGTTCGGACACACCGTTTCGCTGAGGTGTTCCAGGCGGCGTGAGTTGTGAAACAATTCCACATTTCCTTAAGTGCGTTCCAAACTCGTGACTCAAGTATTCTCCTCCACGATCTAATCGCAAGAACTTTATTTTCCTGTCACTTTGATTCTCTACCTCACTCTGAAATTCCTTGAACTTTTCAAAGGTCTCGGACTTGAGTTTCATTAAGTAGACATACCCATATCTACTTAAGTCATCAGTGAGGGTGAGAACGTAACAATAGCCACCGCGAGCCTCAACGCTCATTGGACCGCACACATCAGTATGTATGATTTCCAATAAGTTGGTTGCTCGCTCCATTGTTCCGGAGAATGGAGTCTTGGTCATTTTGCCCATGGGGCATGGTTCGCACGTGTCAAATGATTCATAATCAAGAGACTCCAAAAGTCCGTCTGCATGGAGTTTCTTCATGCGTTTGACACCAATGTGACCAAGGCGGCAGTGCCACAAGTATGTGGGACTATCATTACCAACCTTACATCTTTTGGCATTCACACTATGAATATGTGTAACATCATGTTCGAGATTAAACAAAAATAAACCATTGACCAGTGGGGCATGACCATAAAACATATCTCTCATATAAATGGAACAACCATTATTCTCGGATTTAAATGAGTAGCCATCTCGCATTAAACGAGATCCAGATACAATGTTCATGCTCAAAGCTGGTACTAAATAACAATTATTGAGGTTTAAAAATAATCGCGTAGGTAAATGTAGAGGTAGCGTGCCGACGGCGATTACATCAACCTTGGAACCATTCCCGACGTGCATCGTCACCTCGTCCTTTGCCAGTCTCCGCTTATTCCGTACCTCGTGTTTTGAGTAACAAATATGAGCAACCGCACTGGTATCAAATACCCATAGCTACTATGAGGCTGGTAAGGTACACATCAATAACATGTATATCACATATACCTTTGGCATTGCCGGCCTTCTTATCCGCTAAGTACTTGGGGCAGTTTCACTTCCAGTGACCATTTGCCATGCAATAAAAGCACTGAGTCTTAGGCTTGGGTCCATTCTTTGGCATCTTCCCGGCAACTGATTTAACGGGTGCGGCAACTCCCTTGCCGTCCTTCTTGAAGTTCTTCTTACCCTTGCCCTTCTTGAAACTAGTGTTCTTATTCACCATCAACACTTGATGTTTCTTTTTGATCTCCACCTCCGATGATTTCAGCATTGAATATTACTCAGGAATGGACTTCTCCATTCCTTGCATATTATAGTTCATCACAAAGCTCTTGTAGCTAGGTGGAAGCGACTGGAGGATCCTGTCAATGACCGAGCCATCTAGAAGATTAACTCCCAGCTGAGACAAGAGGTTGTGCAACCCAGACATTTTGAGTATATGCTCACTGATAGAACGGTTTTCCTCCATCTTACAATTGTAGAACTTGTCAGAGACTTCATATCTATCGACCCGGGCATGAGCTTGGAAAACCATTTTCAGCTCTTGGAACATCTCATATGCTCCGTGCTTCTCAAAATGCTTTTGGAGCCCCGGTTCTAAGTTGTAAAGCATGCCGCACTGAACCAGGGAGTAATCATCACTACGCGACTGCCAGGCATTCATAACATCTTGAGTTGCTGGGAAAATGGGTGCTTCACCTAGCGGTGCTTCAAGGACATATGCTTTCATGGGAGCTATGAGGATGAGCCTCAAGGACATATGTTTTCTCTAGGAACGCATTGAAGTTGAGGGAAACATTAGCGTGGGCCATTTGATCTACAAGACATATTGTAAAGATATTTTAGACTAATTTCATGATAATTAAGTTCATCTAATCAAATTATTTAATGAACTCCCACTGAAATATACATCCCTCTAGTCATCTAAGTGATACATGATCCGAATCGACTAGCCCATGTCCGATCATCACGTGAGACAGACTAGTCATCAACGGTGAAATCTCCATGTTGATCGTATCTACTATACGACTCATGTTCGACCTTTCGGCCTCTCGTGTTCCGAGGCCATGTCTATACATGCTAGGCTCGTCAAGTCAACCTAAGTGTTTTGCATGTGTAAATCCAGCTTACACCCGTTGTATGCGAGTGTTAGAATCTATCACACCCGATCATCACGTGGTGCTTCGAAACAACGAACCTTCGCAACAATGCACATTTTGGGGGAACACATCTCTTGAAATTTTAGTGAGGGATCATCTTATTTATGCTACCTTCGTTCTAAGAAAATAAGATGTAAACATGACAAACATCACATGCAAATCATAGAGTGACATGATATGGCCAATATCATCTTGCGCCTTTTGATCTCCATCTTCGAGGCGTGGCATGATCACCTTCGTCACCGGCATGACACCATGATCTCCAACATCGTGTCTTCATGAAGTTGTCTCGCCAACTATTACTTCTACTACTATGGCTAACATTTAGCAACAAGGTAAAGTAATTACATGGCGTTTTCAATGACACGCGGGTCATACAATAAAATTAAGACAACTCCTATGGCTCCTACCGGTTGTCATTCTCATTGTCATGCAAGTCGTGATTCCTATTACAAGAACATGATCAATCTCATACATCACATCCTTTTGGCCATATCACATCACATAGCATACCCTGCAAAAACAAGTTAGACGTCCTCTAACTGTTGTTGCATGTTTTACGTGGCTGCTATGGTTTTCTAGCAAGAATGTTTCTTACCTACGTAAAAGCCACAATGGTGATATGCCAATTGCTATTTACCCTTCATAAGGACTGTCGGTGTCAAAACCGGCGGATCTCGGGTAGGGGGTCCCGAACTGTGCGTCTAAGGCGGATGGTAACAGGAGGCAGGGAACACGATGTTTTACCCAGGTTCAGGACCTCTTGATGGAGGTAAAACCCTACGTCCTGCTTGATTAATATTGATGATATGGGTAGTACAAGAGTAGATCTACCACGAGATCAGAGAGGCTAAACCCTAGAAGCTAGCCTATGGTATGATTGTATGTTGTCCTACGGACTAAAACCCTCCAGTTTATATAGACACCGGAAAGGGCTAGGGTTACACAAGGTCGGTTAAAAAGGAGGAGATATCCATATCCGTACTGCCTATCTTGCCTTCCACGCCAAGTAGAGTCCCATCCGGACACGAGATGAAGTCTTCAATCTTGTATCTTCATAGTCCAACAGTCCGGCCAAAGGATATAGTCCGGCTGTCCGGAGACCCCCTAATCCAGGACTCCCTCAGTAGCCCCTGAACCAGGCTTTCAATGACGATGAGTCCGGTGCGCAGTATTGTCTTCGGCATTGCAAGGCGAGTTCCTCCTCCGAATACACCACGGAAGAATTTGAATACAAGGATAGTGTCCGACCCTGCAAAATAAGTTCCACATACCACCATAGAGAGAATAATATTTCCACAAATCCAATTTGCTGACTTGTTTTGGCAACATGACGTTATGCCATGGCCCGGTGATTATTCGAACCGTTTCCTTTAACTAGCCCCGCACATAATGCGAGGAAGTTTTTTGACACGTCTTGTCAAAGCAGAGATCGTGTCCCCTTATCACGGGATTCTCATCAATACGAGTGTGGGTAACCCAACCGCGCCATCGATTATGGCGCTTGGGGGATAAGCGAGTTTTACCAGGCTAGTGGGGATGCATAGTTTCGTCCACCCACATAAAGGGATAAGGATTCACCTTTTCATCCACGCCTTCTTCCTCCTTTGCTCATCCATTTTCGCACACTCGAGCTCCAGTGCCCAAGTCCGCACTTCCCACCTCAACCCTTCTCCAACCATGTCCAGAGTGGGAGGCAGGTGGATGGTCTCCTCCGTTATGGAGGGACACATCAAGAAGCTGAGGAGAGCCGGATACCTGCCCGACGACATCGCGCACCGGCTCCCAGATGAGGGGCAGCTCATCCCCACCCCCGGGCCCATGAGAGGGTAGTGTTCCTTACCCATTTCCTCCGTGGACTGGGATTCCCTCTCCACCCATTCGTCTGGGGCTCATGTTCTACTACGGCCTGGATTTCCACGATCTGGCCCCGAACTTCATCCTCAACATCTCGGCGTTTATCGTCGTGTGCGAGGCCTTCCTCCGCATCAAGCCCCACTTCGGCTTATGGCTGAAGACCTTCAATGTCAAGCCGAAGGTAGTGAGCGGCTGCCAGGCGGAGTGCGGAGGTGCCTTGGTGGGCAAGATGCCCAACGTCACATGGCTCGAGGGCTCCTTCGTGGAGACCATAAAGGGGTGGCAATCGGGGTGGTTCTACATCACCGAGCTATGTGACCCTAAATGGGCAGCGGCCCCCGAGTTCCGATCTGGCATCCCCACGCGGCTCACCTCCTGGCAAGAGAAGGGCCTGTCCTGGGGTAGTTCAGGAGAGCTGACCGGACTCCAAACATGTATTCAAAACATGGTGAACAAGAAGCTCAAACTCATCAACGTAGTCCAGGTCATGCTCATCTGCCGGATCCTCCCGTGCCAACAACGGGCTTTCAACTTGTGGGAGTTCGACCCGGCCCAGCATCGAACTCTGAACAGGCTCTTCGACACAACTCACGAGGATGCCTGGAAGGTGCTATTCAAGGTTGCCGAGGTTCCCCCTCCCATTATCGAGGATCGCGGATTCTGCGTGAAGCTCCAAGCCAGCACGGTAAGCTGTTTTACCTCTCACGGGATACTTGTTTTTCATAGTTTGACTCTATGCGGGATCTAAGCCCCCGTACCTTTGACAGGACTGGCAAGAGACGGCCGAACAGATCGACTGTCTGGCTCCTTTACCCGAAGGCCCAGCAGACGCTCTCCTGACGAAGATGCTGACTCTGGCTCCTTACAAGGTGCCGGACAAGACCAAGAAGGCGAAGGGAACCCGAAAGAGTTCCTGACGCCAGGCGTCATCGGACTCATCGTCCGATAACTCTACGACACACTCCTCCCCCGAAGACGAGGAGGAAGAAGAAGATGCTCCCCCTTCAGTTGGGGGAGACAAGAAAAGGAAGGCCGCCCCAACTGGGGAGGTCGAAGGGTCCAAGAGGGAAGGACTCTCCTTCCGGACAGTTCCACCACCGCCGACGAAGGCGAGGACGAGTGGCTGCTCAGGGCCAAGCCCCTGGCGAAGTCGTAAGTATTAGGATACTAGAGTAACTCATAGCATTCCTTTGTCACACTGCTTCTCCTAACGCCGAATATGATTATGCAGGCCGCCACGAGCCTGTATCGATGTATCGTTGGACGGCTCCCTGGGCTCGTCGGATATGGATAGCGATCCACTTCCGACCGCCACCTCCCCTTGCCCTGCGGACGACACCGAGGTATTGTCTCAAGAGGCACCGGGTCGAGGGGAGACAGTCCTGGAGGCACCTCAAGGCGATCTTCCGGACTCCGGGAGCAGAGGGAACAAGGCCACTGAGGGCTGAGTTCGGCCCTCAGCCGAACACCGCGCCGGAACCTCCAGTGGTTCTGGACTCGAGCAGGCGGCCTCCTTCCAAGAGGGGCAAGACGCCTGTGCCGGTGACCTCTGTCCATCCAGAGGCGCCGGACAATCTGCTGGGAGCGCTTCACAGCGCTTCCATCGATGAGGAGCACCGTACTATTATGAGTGCGGTGGTCCAGAAGATTCAGTCCGCCAAGAGCGGATTGACTGAAGCCTGTGCCAGCCTTCTAACAGGCTTTGAGTTAAGTGTTTGAAATATAGGAAAAATATTACCGCATAGACAGTAGCCCCTAATGCTCTGTTCGGTGTTCAAAAAGAAAAGCCAAATAGAGGATCAAATAATACAGCAAGAGTCTAACATAATTATGTCTTTATGCGTATGCAGGCTTCGTTGCTGGCCTCAGCCGCACTGACTGCGGAGGTCGCCACACTGAAGCAGGACCTCGAGGGGTCCAAGAAAGAGCTCGGCCTTGCCAAGAGGTAGCTCGAGGAGAACAAGGGTAAGTAATACCATGTCTATATAAAAGAAGACGCGATTGCAAAATGACAGGATCATCGTATATTTGCCAGGGCCCACGACCAAGGTGGCGACCCTGAAGCAAGCGCTATCCAAGGCCGAAGACAAAGCGGCCAAGGAGCACACCGAGCGGGAAAGGCAAGAGGCTCGGGTGGGTGAGGTGCAGCAAGAGCTCCAGGCTCTCGTGACGAAGCACGAGGCGTTGGAGCTTGACTCGAAGACGCGAGAGTCTGAGCTTGCCACGGCCCTCGAGAGCGCAAAGAGTACCAAGGCCGAAGCCCAAAAGGCCCTCCAGGAGATTGGCGCGATGAAGAAAATAGCGGCGCGTAAGGCATTCTATATGCAAAGCAAGCATGTGAAAGTAAATTACCTATTACTTACCCGAATCCGGAGCTCTCCAGGAGCATACACAGATTTGCCCCGCAGTGTGTCGGATGCCGCACAGTTTTACCAGGCCGAGGAGGGAAGCTCAATGGAGAAGCTGTTCTGGTCTCAGTATACTAGGACCGAACACCCGGTGCCTATGAGAGACCAGCTGAGGCAGCTGGTCGAGCTACACAAGGCGGCCGAACAGGCCATGAAGGGTTTTATAGTCCGGCTGTGGCCTGGCGAAGCCCTTCCGAACAGCTACTTTGGCCTGGTGAGGTGGCTTGTGGATGCCTGCCCATGGCTGGAAGTCGTCAAGCGGTCCGTCTGCATTGAAGGTGCTCGCCGGGCTTTCGCCCGTGTGAAGGTGCAATGGGCCAAGCTAGACGCCGTGAAGCTGATCAAGGAAGGACCGCCGCAGGGCAAGGAGCATCGCACCTCCGAAATTTATTATGATGGTGTCCTGAAGGGTGCCCGTCTTGTAGCGGACGAATGTCCAAAGGATGTAATATTTGAGTAAACTTGCTCGTGTGATCCTGTATGATGAAAACTTGTTTCATATGCGCTATGCAACGCTTGTTTGAATTTAAAATATTACCTTTTGTTTGGCTGTTTATCCAATCTGAGAGATGGCTAGTCCTCGGCTTCTGCCCCCATGTCGCGAGTGCTGGGGTGTTTGGGATAAACCTGAGCACTCTTGTTCCCATTCTTGGGTCCTTCGAGGGAGGTGCTCAGCACGGCGAACATGGCAACCGGACTAATAATGCTTTATCACTCTCACTTAGCCATAGAATTCTATAATTTTAAATTTCGGCAAAGCCCCTGGTATTCGGAAGGCCGAATTCAGGGCGCGATACACGCCTTTAAGACAGACAAGACGGCTCCTCGCTCTAAGCGGCATAAGTCTTTAGGGACTCGAAACCTCGTCGAACAGCGACCAGTCTCTCGCCTTATCATGACAGTCAGTTTTAGCTTTCTCTACTGAGGTGCTTAGCCCAGCAGAACCGGGGCACAATCGCAGTAGTTCTCCTAGTGCTACCTTAGCCGATAGAGCGGAACATAAGGTACCAAAACATAGGAGCCGGGCAAACCCAACATTTGACCAAAGACATGATTCGGAGCTGATGCATATAATGCTATAAGTTCGGGGTACCGCACTTGTGAAAGTGTTCGGACTTCTCACACCATAATGTGGGGTACTTAAGCCCCTGGTGTATTGGCCATACCAAAGTGTACGGTTGCAAGGCGTCATTAATGAACACATATATATATATAAAACAAGAATGCAATAATAGTCGCAATGTTATGCATTGTTTATTCAAAAAGGTGTGTTAAAGCAGAATGATACAGATAGTGTGATAAGCAAAAAGTAGGACTATGTCCCTTCCAAGGGCAAGCTGAGGAATGGTATTAAAGCAAATATTTCACTCGTTATCGTAAGCCACCTGGGAGTTTCGTGGTGTGACGTAGCTTTCTGCCTCCTTGGTTGCTGCATCATGTGTTCGGCATTCATGCTGCTGGACAGGGTTCCCAGAGATTAAAGTCCTGAAAGAGAAAAATAACAAAGTGAGAGGCCCCTAGTGTGGTTTAAGCCGCGTATTGGGGCGTGCCGTAGTTGTGCCCCCCTCCCCGCCTGTGCCCATGGTATTTTTAATGCGTCATTATGTACGCATGGCACGAATTTCACCGTTTGGCTTGGGCCGGGGTGGGGGCCGCATTGCTACGTGAGCTCAGATCGTGCCAGGCGGTCTAGTTGCCGATTACTCCGAGCGCGCTTGAAGGTGTCCGGGTTTTGAAACGCCGAACTGGTGGATTGCCTTGAGAGGCTGCTCTGCACTTCTGCTTCGAGGGCCACAGTGTGCTCCTCCGTGCGGAGAGAGCGCTCTGTGTTTCCATTAACTGTGATGACCCCCCGAGGTCCTGGCATCTTGAGCTTGAGGTATGCATAATGCGGTACCGCATTGAATCTCGCAAATGCAGTTCGCCCGAGCAGTGCATTATAGCCACTACGGAACGGGACTATATCGAAGATTAATTCTTCGCTTCGGAAGTTATCCGGGGATCCGAAGACCACTTCCAGTGTAATTGAGCCTGTGCAATGGGCCTCTACACCTGGAATGACGCCTTTAAAGGTCGTTTTTGTGAGTTTGATCCTTGAGGGGTCTATACCCATTTTGCGCACTATGTCCTGATAAAGCAGGTTCAGGCTGCTGCCGCCATCCATAAGGACTTGAGTGAGGTGAAATCCGTCAATGATTGGGTCTAGGACCAGTGCGGCGAATCCGCCATGACGAATACTAGTGGGGTGGTCCCTGCGATCGAAGGTGATCGGACAGGAGGACCATGGGTTGAACTTTGGGGCGACTGGCTCCAACGCATATACGTCCCTGAGCGCAGGCTTCCGCTCCCTCTTGGGGATGTGGGTTGCGTATATCTTGTTCACCGTCTGCACTTGTGGGGGGAACCTCTTCTGTCCTCCGGTGTTCGACTGCCGGGGCTCCTCTTCGTCATTGCTGTGTGACCCCTTATCTTTGTCTTCGGCAATTAACTTGCCGGCCTGCTTGAACACCCGACAATCCCTGTTAGTGTGGTTGGCTGGCTTGTCGGGGGTAACGTGTATTTGACACGAGCGGTCGAGTATATGGTCCAAACTAGACGGGCCCGGAGTGCTTCTTTTGAATGGCTTTTTCCGTTGACCGGGTTTAGAGCCTTTGAATCCGGCATTGATTGCGGTATCCTCGGTATTGTCGCTGTTAATACAGCGCTTATGTTTGTTGCGACGTGACCTGCTATTACCGTCCTTGGTATCCGAAGTACCATGGTTCTTTGATATGTTATTACTGCAAGCCAGCCAGCTGTCTTCTCCCGCACAAAAGCGGGTCATTAGTGTCGTGAGGGCTGCCATAGATTTTGGCTTTTCCTGACCAAGGTGCCGGGCTAGACACTCGTCGCGGATGTTGTGTTTAAAAGCTGCTAGGGCCTCTGCATTCGAACAGTCGGCGATTTGATTTTTCTTTGTTAGGAACCGAGTCCAGAATTGCCTGGCCGATTCTTCTGGCTGCTGAATTATGTGGCTCAAGTCATCGGCATCTGGTGGTCGCACATAAGTGCCCTGAAAGTTGTCGAGGAATGCGGCCTCCAGATCTTCCCAACAGCTAATGGACTCTGCTGGCAAGCTGTTAAGCCAATGCCGCGCTGGTCCTTTGAGCTTTAGTGGGAGGTATTTGATGGCATGTAAGTCATCACCACGGGCCATGTGGATGTGGAGGAGGAAATCCTAGATCCATGCCGGAGGATCTGTTGTGCCGTCATATGATTCAATATTTACGGGTTTGAAACCCTCTGGGATTTGATGATCCATGACTTCGTCTGTGAAGCATAAGGGGTGTGCGGCGCCTCTGTATTGGGCTATGTCGCAACGCAGCTCGAATGGGTCTTGCCCGCTGTGTTCGTCCCAGCCGGATTTACTTTTACTGTATCTGGTGTGACGTTTATCGTCTTGCATAGTGGCGCACCCTCGTGATCCGTAGATCGATCTTGCATGTTTTGCTTTGTCCTCCAATATGTCTCGTAGGTCTGGCGTATTTCCCCATGCCTTTTTATTTGAATGGCGTCGGGGTGCAGGCTGGTTTTTGGCTGGAATGCCTCTCTATTACGGCCACGAGCTGGCCGATCAGCCACGTCATACGCTTCTTCCTCCAGTCGGGGTAGCAACCTGCATTTTGGGTAACTCTTGGAGGGGCGCTCGAGTTTATATTCCTCGACCACGAGGACTTCAGTCCTTCTGTCAGCTAGCAGATATTGATCAGCTTGAAGCTGCTGCTGCTTTTTCTTAAGGCTATTTGCCATGGCTATAAGCCGGCGCTTGAAGCGCTCTTGGTCGACGGGATCCTCTGGCACGACGAATTCGTCATCGTCGAGGCTTGCCTCGTCTTCGGAGGGGGGCATGTAATTATCATCCTCCGCCTCTCCATTTGTCGCTCTCTCTAGAGGGCTGGCTCCTCCATCCTCCTGCTCTAAATCTTGTTGGAGGGGATTGTTGCCATCTTCGGCATTATCCGGAGTGTTATTGTCTCCTGTGCCGGTATCAACACTTTTTCTTTGGCGGGACTTAGAGCGGCGCCGCTGACGTCGGCGCTTGTGTTGCTTCTTAGAGGGGTCATCCTCCACTGTCTCATCGCCATTACCTTCTTTGGGTGTATCCACCATGTATATATCGTATGATGAGGTGGCTATCCAATGCCCTGTGGGCAGTGGTTCCTCTTCGTCTTCCGCATCATCGTCCATACCGTTGATGTCTTCGGAGTCGAAGTCGAGCATGTCGGTTAAGTCGTCGACAGTGGCTACTAAGTGGGTGGTGGGTGGGCAGCGAATTTCTTCATCGTCCTAACAAGGAGAGAAACCTTAATGAGTTCAGTATGTCGCCAAAGGGCGAGTGCAGAAAAATATCCACGGAGGTAAACTCCATGATCGGCGCCCAATCGCTAGGAACGGGCGCAGGTGGTTTGGAGTCCGTGGCCGGAGAAGGATCCGACAGTCTGACAACACGGCTCTCGTGCAGGGTAAGGTCGATGTTCGGCTCGATCGCCGCTGAGGGTAAGGCCTCCATGGTGGGGTCCATCCACCCGTCCATGGACGGCGCAACGGGCTCCGAATTGAGGGTCGGAGCGGCTGCCGGTGCGATCTCATGAACACTGTCTGATGGTAGAGCTAAATCGTACTCATCGTGACCATGTGACGCACAAGGAAGAGGCTCGAATCTGTCAAAGTTCAAGTCTCCGCGAATATCGGCCGTGTAGTTTAAGCTTCCAAACCTGACCTGGTGGCCAGGGGCGTAACTTTCGATCTGCTCCAGATGGCCAAGCGAGTTGGCCCGCAGTGCGAAGCCGCCGAACACAAAGATTTGTCCGGGGAGAAAAGGCTCACCCTGGACTGCATCGCTATCGATGATTGTAGGAGCCATCAAGCCTAACGACGACAACACAGAGGAACTCTCAATGAAAGCACCAATGTCGGTGTCAAAACCGGTGGATCTCGGGTAGGGGGTCCCAAACTGTGCGTCTAAGGCGGATGGTAACAGGAGGCAGGGAACACGATGTTTTACCCAGGTTCGGGCCCTCTTGATGGAGGTAAAACCCTACGTCCTGCTTGATTAATATTGATGATATGGGTAGTACAAGAGTAGATCTACCACGAGATCAGAGAGGCTAAACCCTAGAAGCTAGCCTATGGTATGATTTTATGTTGTCCTATGGACTAAAACCCTCCGGTTTATATAGACACCGGAAAGGGCTAGGGTTACACAAGGTCGGTTACAAAGGAGGAGATATCCATATCCGTACTGCCTAGCTTGCCTTCCACGCCAAGTAGAGTCCCATACGGACAAGAGACGAAGTCTTCAATCTTGTATCTTCATAGTCCAACAGTCCGGCCAAAGGATATAGTCCGGTTGTCCGGAGACCCCCTAATCCAGGACTCCCTCAAGGACCCTTTTCATTGAATCCGATCTGACTAAAGTGGGAGAGACAATCACCCTCTAGCCACCTTATGCATCAAGTGCATGTCAGTCAGTGGAACCAGTCTCACATAAGCGTATGTGTAAGGTCGGCCCGGGCCGCTTCATCCCACAATGCCACCGAATCAACATAAGACTACTGACGGTAAGCAAATTCTACAAATCATCACCCACAACTACTTTGTGTTCTACTCGTGCATAGAATCTACGCATAGACCTAGCTCATGATGCCACTCTTGGGGAACATAGTAATAATTCAAAAAAATTCCTACATGTCACCAAGATCAATCTAGGAGATACTAGCAACTAGACAGGGGGAGTGCATCTTCATACCCTTGAAGATCGCTAAGCGGAAGCATTACAAGGAACGCGGATGATGGAGTCGTACTCGTGGCGATTCAAATTGCAGAAGATCCGATCTAGCGCCGAACGGATGGCGCCTCCGCGTTCAACACACGTACAGCCCGGGGACGTCTCCTCCTTCTTGATCCAGCAAGGGGAGAGGAGAAGTTGAGGGAGAACTTCGATAGCACGACGGCGTGGTGGTGATGGAGCTCGTGGTTCTCCGGTAGGGCTTCGCCAAGCACTATGGAGGAGGAGGAGGTGTTGGAGAGGGGGAGGGATGCGCCAGGGAAAGGGTGCGGCTGCCCTCCTGCCCCCCTCTATTTATAGGGTGAAGGGAGAGGGGGCAGGCCCCCCTAGATGCATCTAGAGGGGGGCAGCGGCCAAGGCGGGGACTTGCCCCCCAAGTTAGGTGGGAGGCGCCCCCACCCCCTAGGGTTTTCAACCCTAGGCGCCTTGGGCCCTTGGGGGGCGCACCAGCCTACCAGCGGCTGGTTCCCTCCTTTGTTCAGCCCACTTGGTCCACTGGGGTAGGTGGCCCCACCCGATGGACCCCCGGACACCTTTCGATGGTCCGGGTACAATACCGATAACCCCGAATTTATTCCGGCAACTGAAACTGGACTTCCCATATATAATTCTTCACCTCCGGACCATTCCGGAACTCCTCGTGATGTCCGGGATCTCATCTGGGACTCCTAACAACCTTTGGTAACCACATACTATTTCCCATAGGAACTCTAGCGTCACCGAACCTTAAGTGTGAAGACCCTACGGGTTCGGGAACCATGCAGACATGACCGAGACATCTCTCCGGCCAATAACAAACATTGGGATCTGGACACCCATGTTGGCTACCACATGTTCCACGATGATCTCATCGGATGAACCACGATGTCGGGGATTCAATCAATCCCGTATGCAATTCCCTTTGTCCATCAGTATGTTACTTGCCCGAGATTCGATCATCGGTATCCCCATACCTCGTTCAATCTCGTTACCGGCAAGCCTCTTTACTCGTTTTGTAACGCATGATCCCGTGACCAACTCCTTAGTCACATTGAGCTCATTATGATGATGCATTACCGAGTGGGCCCAGAGATACCTCTCCGTCATATGGAGTGACAAATCCAGTCTCGATTCGTGCCAACCCAACAGATACTTTCGGAGATACCTATAGTGCACCTTTATAGCCACCCAGTTACGTTGTGACATTTGGTACACCCACAACATTCCTCCGGTATCTGGGAGTCGCACAATCTCATGGTCTGAGGAAATGATACTTGACATTAGAAAAGCTTTAGCAGATGAACTACACAATCTTGTGCTACGCTTAGGATTGGGTCTTGTCCATCACATCATTCTCCCAGTGATGTGATCCCATTATCAATGACATCCAATGTCCATGGTCAGGAAACCACGACCATCTATTGATCAACGAGCTAGTCAACTAGAGGCTTACTAGGGACATATTACGATCTATGTATTCACACATGTATTATGGTTTCTGGTTAATACAATTATAGCATGAACAATAGACAATTATCATGAACAAGGAAATATAATAATAACCAATTTATTATTGCCTCTAGGGCATATTTCCAACATGTCTTGCATGTGCTTATCTGTGGTGACAATGAGATATTCACGTGATCCACTTGATGTATGTTTTGGTGATCAACTTGCGGGTTTTGTGACCTTGTGAACTTATGCATAGGGGTTGGCACACGTTTTCATCTTGACTCTCTGGTAGAAACTTTGGGGCACTCTTTGAAGTTCTTTGTGTTGGTTTGAATAGATGAATCGGAGATTGTGTGATGCATATCGTATAATCAAACCCGCGGATACTTGTGGTGACATTGGAGTATCTAGGTTACATTAGGGTTTTGGTTGATGTGTGTCTTAAGATATTATTTTAGTATGAACTCTAGGGCTGTTTGTGACACTTATAGGAATAGCCCAATAGATCGATCAGAAAGAATAACTTCGAGGTGGTTTCGTACCCTATAATAATCTCTTTGTTTGTTCTCTGCAATTAGTGACTTTGAAGTGATTCTCTGTTGCACGTCGAGGGATTGTTATATGATCTAATTATGTTATCATTGTTTAGGGAACTTGCACTAGTGAAAGTATGAACCCTAGGCCTTGTTTCGAAGTATTGCAATACCGTTTTCGCTCACTTTTGTTACTAGTTACCTTGCTGTTTTTATATTTTCAGATGACAAAAACCTATATCTACCATCCATATTACACTTGTATCACCATCTCTTCGCCGAACTAGTGCACCTATGTAATTTACCATTGTATTGGGTGTGTTGGGGACACAAGAGACTCTTTGTTATTTGGTTGCAGGGTTGTTTGAGAGAGACCATCTTCATCCTACGCCTCCCACTGATTGATAAACCTTAGGTCATCCACTTGAGGGAAATTTGCTACTGTCCTACAAAACCCTACGTTTGGAGGCCCAACACGAGTCTATAAGAAGAAGGTTATGTTGTAGACATCAAGCTCTTTTCTGGCGGCGTTGCCGGGGAGGCTAGGTAAGCGGCACTCACACCGCGTCAACTAAGCTCTTTTCTGGCGCCATTGCCGGGGAGGTTAGTGCTTGAAGGTATATCTTTAGATCTTGCAATTGAATCTTTTAGTTTCATGCTTTATCACTAGTTTAGTCTATAAAATAAAACTACAAAAAATGGAATTGAGGTTGCCTCATATGCTTCATCTTTTTAATGTCTTTTGTGAAAATGATGGAAAGGAAAATTGTGCTCAAGTGTTAGAGGAAGAAGTTTATAAAATGTTTGGCACTAAATCTTTGAATGGTGAGCATAATTGCAATGTTTTTACTATGAATTCTTTGAATATCCATGATGCTAATGATATGCAAAGCCATAGGCTTGGGGATGCTATGTTTGATGAAGATGATATTTTTCTCCCCCAAGTTTTGATGAGCAAATTTATTAGGATGAAAGCATGCCTCCTATATATGATGATTATTGTGATGAAATGTATGCTATAAAGAATAATGATAACCATGAAACTTGTCATCTTGATTTTAATTTTCAATTGGATTATGCCTCACTTGATAGTTATTTTGTTGAGTTTGCTCCCACTACTATTCATGAGAATAAATTTGCTTATGTGGAGAGTAATAAAATTTCTATGCGTATGGATCATGAAAGTAATGCTTTATGTGATGGTTATATTGTTGAATTCATTCATGATACCACTGAAAATTATTATGAGGGAATAACATATGCTTCTACATATTGCAATAATATCAAGTTTCCTCTCTATGTGTTGAAAGTTTTGAAGTCATGCTTGTTTTGACTTCCTATGCTAACTGATTCTTGTTCCCATAAATTTTTTGCTCACAAAATACCTATAAATAGGAAGTGGGTTAGGCTTAAATGTGCTTATCATATGCTTCATGATGCTCTCTTTGTGTTTCAATTCTTATCTTTTTTGTGAGCATCATTGAAATCATCGTGCCTAACTAGAAAGGCATTACAGAAAAGCGCTTGTTGGAAGACAACCCAATATTTACCCCTACTGTTTTTGAGTGTTAATATGATTAAGCTACTGTAGTAATCATGTTTTATAGCTTTTGTTTCAATAAAGTGCCAAGTAAAGCCTTTGGGATAGTGTGGATGATAGTTGATTCAATTCTATCCAAAAACAGAAACTTTTGTGCCCAGTCACAGAATTATAAAAAATCACTGGAGCGTCGAACAATTCTGAATTTTTTACAGTATATTTATATACAAATTGCCCAGGTTGTCCTAATTTTTCAGAAGTTTTGGAGTAACATAAGTATGCTTATAGTTCAGATCATTACAGACTATTCTGTTTTTGACAGATTCTGTTTTCAATGCATAGTTTGCTTGTTTTTGTGTTTCCATAGCTTATATTGAGTGATGTAAATTGTGGAAATGATAAGGTACAGTAGGCATTGTGTGAGAACGAATTTGAATCTTATCTTGACAGTACCAAAGTGAATGATTTGTCTTTATCATACTAACCCATCTCACGAAGTTCTGTTAAGTTTTGTGTTGTGAAGTTTTCAAGTTTTGGGTGAAGTTTCGATGGACTACGGAATAAGGAGTGGCAAGAGCCTAAGCTTGGGGATGCCCAAGGCACCCCAAGGTAATATTCAAGGAATACCCAAGCAACTAAGCTTGGGGATGCCCTGGATGGCATCCCCTCTTTCGTCTTCGTTCATCGGTAATTTACTTAAGGCTATATTTTATTCACCACATGATATGAGTTTTTCTCAGAGCATCATTTCCTTTTATTAGGATTTACTTGCTGTTATTTAGAGTAATGTTTTGCACCTTTTAGTTCAATAAAAAGTCAAGTGTAGCTTTACCATGCTTATTTTGCAAGTCTATATGTTGTTTTGAAAATAGAAAGTTTTCTATCATTGTCAGAATTCTTCTGGAAAGTCGGAATGTGTTAAAATCTTGAATTTTTTTACAAAATGAGTAACAACAAATTATATAAAGTGTGGTAATTTTTCAGAATTTTAGGAGTTAGGGAAGTATTATTCCTCTTGTATTCTTTACAGATTGTTCTGTCTAGACAGATTGCTGTTATGTTTACATATGTTTTCTTGTTTAATGATTCTATTTGAGGATAGGAGTACTAAATATGCAGAGGAATTTAGTATGCAATTTCAAGTTATAATTTTAGTGATTTTCTACAGTAGAGAATGATAAGGTTTAGCATGGATTTATACTAACTTATCTCACGAATTCTTATTGAGTTTTGTGTGGATGAAGTTTTTAAGAATTAGGGAAACCGTGATATCAGAGGAATTAAGGAGACAAAAAAGCTTAAGCTTGGGGATGCCCAAGGCATCCCTAGTCAATATTTCAAGAAGTCTCAAGCATCTTAGCTTGGGGATGCCCTGGTTGGCATCCCACCTTTCTTCTTCAACAACTATCGGTCAGTTTTGGTTGAGCCTAAGTTTTTGCTTCCTCACACGATATGTTCTATCCTTGTAATGTCATTTTATTTTGTTTTTCTTGTTGTTTGAATAAAGTACTTAAGATCTGAAATTTTATTTATGAGAATGAGTCTTCACATAGTTACATAATTATTCGACTACTCATTGATCTTCACTTATATCTTTTGGAGTAGTTTGTCACTTGCTCTAGTGCTTCACTTATATCTTTTTAGAGCACGTATGTAGTTTTATTTTGAAGAAATTGTTGAATTATCATGCTTCACTTATATTATTTTGAGAGTCGCTCTAAGCGGCGTGGCAATTTGCTTTGGTTATGAATTTAGTCCTAATATGATGGGCATCCAAGAGGGATATAATAAAAACTTTCATATAAAGTGCATTGAATACTATGAGAAGTTTCATTCCTTATGATTGTTTTGAGATATAAAGATGGTGATATTAGACTCATGCTAGTGAGTAATTTTGGATTGTAGAAATACTTGTGTTGAAGTTTGTGATTCACGTAGCATTCACGTATGGTGAACCGTTATGTGACGAAGTCGGAGCATGATTTATTTATTGATTGTCTTCCTTATGAGTGGCGGTCGGGGACAAGCGATGGTCTTTTCCTACCAATCTATCCCCCTAGGAGCATGCGTGTAGTACTTCGTTTTGATAACTAATAGATTTTTGCAATAAGTATGTGAGTTCTTTATGACTACTGTTGAGTCCATGGATTATACGCACTCTCACCCTTCCACCATTGCTAGCCTCTCTAGTGCCGAGCAAATTTCACCGGTACCATACACCCACCATATACCTTCCTCAAAATAGCCACCATACCTACCTATTATGGCATTTACGTAGCCATTATGAGATATATTGTCATGCAACTTTCCACTGCTCCATTTATTATGACACGCATCATTATTGTCATATTACATTGCATGATCATGTAGTTGACATCCTATTTGTGGCAAAGCCACCATTCATAATTCTTTCATACATGTCACTCTTGTTTCATTGAACATCCCGATACACTACCGGAGGCATTCATATAGAGTCATATTTTGTTCTAAGTATCGAGTTGTAATTCTTGAGTTGTAAGTAAACAAAAGTGTGATGATCATCATTATTAGAGCATTGTCCATGTGAGGAAAGGATGACAGAGACAATGATTCCCCCACAAGTCGGGATGAGACCCCATACGAAAAATAAGAGGCCAAAAAAATGAGAGAAGGCCCAACAAAAAAACAAAAACTAAAAAATGAGAGAAAAGAGAGAAGGGGCAATGTTACTATCCTTTTACCACACTTATGCTTCAAAGTAGCACCATGATCTTCATGATAGAGAGTCTCCTATATTGTCACTTTCATATCCTAGTGGGAAATTTTCATTATAGAACTTGGCTTGTACATTTCAATGATGGGCTTCCTCAAATTGCCCTAGGTCTTCGTGAGCAAGCGAGTTGGATGCACACCCACTTAGTTCTTTTTGAGCTTTCATAAACTTATAGCTCTAGTGCATCCGTTGCATGGAAATCCCTACTCACTCACATTGATATCTATTGATGGGCATATCCATAGCCCGTTGATACGCCTATTTGATGTGAGACAATCTCCTTCTTTTTGTCTTCTCCACAACCACCACATTCTATTCCACCTATAGTGCTATGTCCATGGCTCACACTCATGTATTGCGTGAAAGTTGAAAAAGTTTGAGAACATCAAAAGTATGAAACAATTGTTTGGCTTGTCATCAGGGTTGTGCATGATTTGAATATTTTGTGTGATGAAGATGGAGCATAGCCAGACTATATGATTTTGTAGGGATAACTTTCTTTGGCCATATTATTTTGAGAAGACATAATTGCCTTGTTAGTATGCTTAAAGTATTATTGTTTTTATGTCAATATTAAACTTTTGTTTTGAATCTTATGGATCTGAATATTCTTGCCACAATAGAGAAGATTACATTGATGAATATGTTAGGTAGTATTCCACATCAAAAATTATGTTTTTATAATTTACCTACTCGGGGATGAGCAGGAATTAGCTTGGGGATGCTTGATACGTCTCCAACGTATCTATAATTTTTTATTGTTCCATGCTATTATATTATCTATCTCGGATGTTTTATATGTTATTTTATATGATTTTTGGGACTAACCTATTAAACTAGAGCCCAGTGCCAGTTTCTATTTTTTTCCTTGTTTTTGAGTTTTACAGAAAAGGAATATCAAACGGAGTCCAAATGACCTGAAAATTTACAGTGGTTTTTTATGGACCAGAAGAACCCCCCGTAGCAAAAGAGTTGCGCCAGAAGAGACATGTGGCCTCCAAAAGGGTGGAGGGCGCCCCCTGTCGATGTCAAAACCGGCCGATCTCGGGTAGGGGGTCTTGAACTATGCATCTGAGGATCGAAGGTAACATGAGGCAGGGGACACGATGTTTACCCAGGTTCGGCCCTCTTAATGGAGGTAATACCCTACTTCCTGCCTTATTGACTTTGATGAGTATAGGGGTTACAAGAGTCGATCTACCTCGAGATCGTAATGGCTAAACCCTAGATGTCTAGCCTATATGATTGTTCTTGCCTCTATGGACTGAACCCTCCGGTTTATATAGACACCGGAGGGGCCTAGGGTTGTACAGAGTCGGTTTAGAAAGAAAGGAAACTACACATCTGAATTCCAAGCTTGCGATCCACACAAAGGAGAGTCCCATCTGGACATGGGGGGAGGCCTTCTACCTTGTATCTTCATGGCCCATCAGTCCGGCCCAAGTCACATAGCCCGGACGCCTGGGGACCCCCTAATCCAGGACTCCCTCAGTAGCCCCTGAACCAGGCTTCAATGACGATGTGTCCGGCACGCAGTTTGTCTTCGGCATTGCAAGGCGGGTTCCTCGTCCGAATACTCTGAAGCAGTTGAACGATAGAACTATATTCGGCTCTGTATAACAGTGAGAACCCTGAACCATAAGGGCAAAATACTTAAACGAAATAAGTCATGTCCACGGACAGCTTTTTCCGTGAGACATTATTCCTGGCTTTATTATTATTTTGAACTGTTTTAGCCTCCCGCTTCGCGTTTCAAGGTGCGGTCTTCATTGACACGTCTTTTCAAAGCAGAGATCATGTCCCCTTATTGCGGGATTCTCATCAATATGGGTTTGAGTAATCCAACTGTGATGTTTGCATGACCCCTTGGGAATAGGCGAGTTTTAAGGCTTGTGAGGGGGCGCTTGACATTCACTGCCTTTATAAGAGGATAAGGATCCATCTTTTTACCTCACACCTTCTTCTTCCTCAGCCCTTCCATCCTCAAGCTCTAGCGCCCAAGTTTCAATCTTTTCTGTCGCCACCAAAACACTCCAGCCATGTCCAGATCCGGCTCGCATAGCAAGTGGATGGTTTCCTCCATCACAGAGAGGAACGTCAAGGAACTCCGGGAAGAGGGGTACTTGGTCGCGGATATCGCCCATCGGATCCCTGCCACAAAGCAGATCATCCCCACTCCGAAGCCTAACGAGAGGGTAGTGTTCATCCCCCACTTCTCCGCGGACTAGGGTTTCCTCTCCACCCTTTCGTCCACAGCCTCATGTTCTATTATGGGCTAGATTTCCCCGATCTAGCCCCAAATTCCTCCGTCCACATTTCAGCGTTCATCGTCATGTGTGAGGCGCTCCTCCGCATTCCCCCTACTTCAACCTATGGATTAAGGTCTTCAACATGAAGCCAAAGGTGGTTGACAGGCAGCACGCAGACTGCGGAGGCACCATGGTGAGCAAGCTTCCTAACGTCACCTGGCCAAAAGGGGCCTTTGTGGAGACTGTCAAGATATGGCAGCAGGAGTGGTTCTACATCACCGAACCCTGCGGCGCCAACTGGGCAGCCACTCCTGAGTTCAGATCCGGACCCCCGATGTGGCTTGCATCATGGATTAACAAGGGTCTGGATTGGGCATTATCCGATGAAGTGATGATGTTGCAGAAGCGCATCAAAAATATGATGAAGAAGAAAACCATCCTTGCTGATGTGATCCAGGTGATGTTGTTTCGCCGGATTCTCCCCTGCCAGCGCCGGTCTCTCCACATGTGGGAGTTCAATCTAGCGGGCCCTCGAACCCTGCAGCAATTCTTCGGCACGACACACGAAGAAATCTGGAAGCTGCTTTTCAAGGCCCATAAGTCGTGGCTGGAGACGACCAAAGACATCAGCATCGACTGTGCTCATCCGGCCACTCTAGTAAGTTTTATGACTTCCGAATCATAACCTCAATTTGTAAATCCAAGGGGTATGTTGAGCCTTCCATTCTTCTTTCAGGGCTGGACAAAGAAGGCGGAACGGATCCAATGTACGGCTCCGCTGCCTGAAGACCCGGCCATTCCTCTATTAACGAAGATGCTGGTCCCGGCGCTGTACCAGGCGCCAGAGAAGAAGGACAATAAGAAGGGCAAGGAGGCCAGAAGTGGCCTTCGCCGAAAAGGTATTTCGGACATTGCGTCTAGAGATACTGAAGCTCCCTCCTCCCATGAGGGGGATGAAGATGAAGAGGAAGAGGAGGAGAGCAATTCTCCCCTTAAGGGGGGAAATAAGAAAAGAGGAGCTTCCATGGAGGTAGAGGCGGAGGCGTCCAAGAAGGGGAAGATCTCCCTTTCAGACGATTCGGAACCGGACGTCGAAGCCATCCCTGAGTGGCGCCCCTGGCCGAATCGTAAGTATTCAAAGATACTATACATATATCCGGCTTTTTACAAATTATAGGGTAACATATCATTTACGTATTTCAGTCCGGCTCATGATCTCCCCAAACAATCATCGTCTTCAGGGAACTCTTTGGCGCCGGATATGATGGAGAGTGAAACGCCTCCGCGAGCCTCTCCACCACATGTCACGGATGACACTAAGGTGTTGTCCCAAAGGACCTCTCCGGGCTAGGGAGAGGTGTGGAAGGCCACGGAAACGACACCAGAGGGTAATGCCTCGGCTGCCGAAAACATGGGGGGCACAACCCCCATGGAAACTAATGACGGGGGCCCGGACCAGTCTGGCCCCCAGCCGAATACCACTCTGGAGACCCATGCGGCTCCGGAATCGAGCGAGCAACCCCCTTTGAAGAAGAGGGAGATAAGATTCCACCAACGACCTCCATCAACCTGGAGGCGGCGAATACTTTGAGGGAAGCACTTCGATGTGCTTCCGTCGTGGAGGAGCACCGTACCCTAATGGGTACGGTGGTTGAGAAGGTTCAGTCGCAAAAAGCGGGCTGAGTGAAGCTTTCACCAGCCTGCGAACAGGCTTTGAGGTATGTGATGCAATATTTTTAGCTGCTTTTGCATGTGTGAAAATACGCATGTGTATAGATAGTAGCCCCTGAGACTCTATTCGGCTTTTTTTGAAAAAGAAAGGGGGGCGGACAGAGGATCAAATATTCCGGAGATAACATACTTGTCTATTTTGATAAATAGGCTTCACTGCTAGCAGCTTCAGCCAAGGATGCGGAAGTTTCCGAACTCCAGTGGAAACTGAAGCTGGCTAATGATGAGATCGACCGTATTAAGAAGTGGTTCGATGAGGCCCAAGGTATGCTTTTAAGAGACCCCTTACAAGCCTGAATTGTAATGCAAACTCAGAGTTTAAGCTCATGTGCTACTATGTGTGTGATTGTAGGCACCATGACCGAGGTCGAGACCCTCAAGAGTGCCCTTGCCGAAGCGAAGGAGGAGGCGAGGGCGAGCAAAGCGGTCGCTGACAAAGTGGCTGTGGATCTAGAGGCTGAGCAGGTAACCCGTCGCAAGTGTGATGCGCGGGTGACCAAAGTGGAGCAGGCGCTCCAAGATGCCGCCAACAAGTGCGAGGCCCTGGAGGAGCAGAATAAGGCCCAGGCAGCCGAACTCGCCATGGCTCTTCAAGATGCAAAGGAGGCATGGACCGAGTCCAGGGAGGCTCCCGAGGAGATCAAGCAAGCCAAATAGATAGCGGCTGGTAAGCCTCTTCTTTAAAGAGTATATTTGGCGGTCTAAGATATGCTTTGCTAGATCGACTGTGGAGTGCTCCAAACGCTTTTGCGGATCTCCCGAGGAGTGCTGCCGACGCCGCACAGTATTTTCGAGCTCAAGATGGGAACACAACGGAGAAGCTCTTCTGGTCGCAGTACCTAGCGCTGGAGCGGCCAGCTTTGCTGAACAATTAGATGATGCAACTGGTGGAACTACATAGGATGTCTGGTTTGGCCATGAAGGACATCATAGTCCGCTATGGCCAGCCGGACCCATTCTGAGCAGATACTTAGGCCTAGTCAAGAGACTCAGAGACGCCTTGCCCTGAGTTGAGGCTGTGAAGCACTCGGCATGCATAGAAGGTGCGCGGATGGCCTTTGCCCGTGTCAAGATGCATTGGGCGAAGATGAAGGCTGCCGTCATGGCAGTTGAGGGTCCGCCCGGAGGCAAGGACCACCGCAAGCCGGAGTGCTATTTTGAGGACGTCCTAGAGGGTGCCCGTTTGATAGAGGGTCAATGCTCGAAGGATATTATGTTCGAGTAAATGTATCCGAGCTACCCAGACCATGTAGTATAAACCAAGGCTGTGTAATATATTTTATGCATTTATCTGAAAGTGTTTTTCCTCCTGTGCGACTGTTTTTATCCCTGAGAGTTTGCTAGTCGTCGGCTTCAGCCCCCACGTAGATACTACAGGGGTGTTTGGAATAGCACATGACCACACTTGACCCAACGTATTGGTCTGTAAAGGAGGTGTCAGTGCGGCGAACCAGGCAATCAGACTATGCGGCTTTATCACTCTCACTTAGCCATAGGAGTTTGACAATGGGACTATAAGATAGCCCCTGGTGCGTATGCGGCTATCCAAACTTTGGATACCTTATGTGCATGACTGGAAGAGAGCCAGTCCTTCGTGTAACACGGAAGAAATTGCTAGAGATTTAGTAAGTCGCCGAATTGCTGACCAGCTCTCGCCGCATCATGACAGTCAGTTTTCGGCTTTCTCTACTGAGGTGCTTGACCGGAAGAATCAGAAA
This sequence comes from Triticum urartu, assembly GCF_003073215.2. Classification (NCBI taxonomy): domain Eukaryota; kingdom Viridiplantae; phylum Streptophyta; class Magnoliopsida; order Poales; family Poaceae; genus Triticum; species Triticum urartu. Next base: position 111,051,539 of record NC_053022.1, read on the forward strand.
CACAATCGCAGTAGTTATCTCCTTTACTATCTTAGTCGAACAAGCAGAACGTTAGGTAGCAAACACAGGAGCCGGGCAACCCAACTATTAACCAAAGACATGATTCGGAGCCGATGCATATAATGCAGTATTCGGGACGCCGAAGTCTACTCCGAGAGTGTTCGGACTTTCTGCTTTTGAAAATATATGTTGCCGAATAGAGCCCCTGGCGATTTAAGTCGTGCCGAGGTGGATATGCCAATCTGACATAAAGAGGGAAGATAGATTAAGAAATAAGCCAATACCGAACAAGGTTGGGCGAAACTGTTTCCATGATAATCTGATTGGTACGTCAAAATGTATTTTTTACAAAAGATGTCATAAGCATCACGGCTATTTTACATGCCGGGAGCAAGGGAAAGCTATATACAGGTCCCAAAATGGAAAGGGTGATGTGAAGATCCTTTGGATATCCTGCTGCACGTCTGCACCGCTTTTAGCCTTGGTGTGTGATCCTTTAAGAGGATCAACAATTGAGTAGACATAAGGGGCCTGGAAAAGGGCCCTTGGCACCATCAAAAAGTGATGTGGGTTGTAAAGAACCTGAAAAATAAAAATAAGAAGGAAAAAGGAGAAAAATATGAAGGGTCCGGATAGGGTCGAGCCGTATCGTGGACTTTATTTTTAGTATGCCTCCATCCTTGTCCATGGTATCTTTAGTGCGTAGTTATGTACGCGTGGTACATATGCTTCTATCAGGTTGGGGCTTTGACGGAGGCCGAATTGCTAATCTAGCTCTGGACGAGCCGGACTGTCGCTCAGTAGGGTAGACCGGACTCATTTGACAGTGTCTGGGGGCTTGACTGTCGATGTAGTATTTGGCTTAATGAGGCCACCCTGTGCTTCAGCTGCGAGGGCCGTGGTACGCTCCTCTGTACGGAGGGAGCACTCCATGTTTCCATTAACTATAATAACACCACGGGGTCCAGGCATTTTGAGCTTTAAGTAAGCATAATGCGGGACTGCATTGAAGCGGGTGAAGGCGGTTCTCCCGATCAGTGCGGGATAACCACTACGGAAAGGGATGACGTCAAAGATCAAGTCTTTGCTTCTGAAGTTGTCCGGAGAACCAAAGACCACTTCCAATGTTATTGAGCCCATGCAGCCGGCTTCTACACCGGGTATTACTCCTTTAAAGGTGGTTTTAGTGGGCTTAATTCTTGACAGATCAATGCCCATTTTGCGGACAGTGTCCTGATAAAGAAGGTTTAGGCTGTTGCCGCCGTCCATAAGGACTCGCGTAAGATGGAATCCATGTATGATTGGATCGAGGACCAATGCTGCCGAACCTCCATGGCGGAGACTGGTCGGATGATCTCTGTGATCAAAAGTGATCGGACAGGCTGACCATGGGTTGAATTTTGGGGCGACTGGCTCTATGGCGTAGACGTCCCTTAATGCGTGCTTGCGCTCCCGCTTAGGGATGTGAGTAACGTAGATCATATTCACCGTTTTTACCTCGGGGGAAATTTCTTCTGTCCCCTTGTGTTCGGTGGGCGAGGTTCTTCATCGTCGTCCTTGCTGGGCGGCCCTTTCCCCTTATGTTTGGTATTTAGCTTACCAGCCTGTTTAAAGACCCACCAGTTTCTGTTGGTGTGATTGGCAGGCTTGTCAAGGGTGCCATGAATCTGGCAATGTCAATCAGGTATTATGTCCCAACTGGATGGACCATCTTTGTTTCCTTTGAATGGCTTCTTCCACTGATCGAGTTTAGAGCCACTGAATCCGGTGTTGACCGTCGTGTCTTTGGTTTCTTCATTGTTGCTTCGATGCGTGTGTCTATTGCGTCGTGGCTTGCCGTTGCCATCTCTGGCTTCGGATGTGCCAGGGTCGCCGGTGCTATTGCTTCGACGAGCTAGCCAGATATCTTCTCCCGCGCAAAAGTGGGTCATAAGTGCGGTGAGAGCTACCATGGACTTTGGTTTTTCTTGGCCAAGGTGTCGGGCGAGCCACTCGTCGCGGTTGCTGTGTTTAAAGGCTGCGAGGGCTTTGGCGTCTGGACAATCGACAATTTGGTTCTTTTTAATTAAGAACCTGGTACAGAGTTTTCGGACAGACTCTCCGGGTTGCTAGACTATGTGACTGAGGTCATCGGCGTCTGGAGGCCGAACATAGGTACCTTAAAAGTTGTCTCTAAAGGCATCTTCCAAATCCTCCCAGCTACCAATGGAGTTTTCTGGTAGGTTGTTTAACCAATGTCGTGTTGGTCCTTTGAGTTCTAGGGGGAGGTACTTGATGGCATGGAGATCGTCACCGCGAGCCATGTGAATGTGGAGAAGATAATCTTCAATCCATACTGCGGGATTTGTCGTGGCATCGTACGATTCAATGTTCATGGGTTTAAACCCTTCTGGGAACTGGTGCTCCATTACCTCATCGGTGAAGCATAAGGGGTGTGCAACGCCTCTGTATCGGGCGACGTCACGACGCAGTTCGGATGAAGTCCGTATGTGGTTTTCGGCCTGTTGAGATTGTGCCTGTCGCGCTAGGACTGATGGCCGTCCTCTCGCGCAGGGGCACACCCCCTTGATCCGTAGATTGATCTAGCTTGTCCTGCTCTATTGTCCAGGTCCTGCCGTAGGTCGTAGGTGTATCTTGGGGCCGCTGTTTCTCTGCCTCTACGGCGAGGTGGTGCGGGTTCGTGTTCGGCGTAGGTGGCCGCTTTATCTCGCCCACATGGTGGCCGGTCTGGTTCATCAGCACGATCATATCTTGGTATGGAATCGAGAGCCTCGTCGTCGAATTGTGGTAGTAGCCGACGCTTTAGATAACTCTTTGCTAGGTGTTGAAGGCCATACTCTTCGGCAGCTAGGACATGGGTCCATCTATCATTGAGTGTATCCGGTTCGGCTTGGAGCTGTTGCTGCTTCTTTTTAAGGCTTCTCGCTATTGCGATTAGCTGGTGCTTGAAGTGCTCTTGCTCGAGGGGTTCCTCTAGCACGATGAAGTCTTCGTCGCCGAGGCTCACATCATCCTCAGAGGGTGGTAGATAGTTACTGTCCTCCGAGTACTCGTTCTCGACCGGATCATCAGGGTTAACTTGCCCATCCTCCAATCATCTTGTTCGGATGTTGGCTCGACAGGGGCTTTGGGGTCTTCAGCGTTTTTCGGAGTGTTATTGTCTCCGGTGCCGTCATTGCTGTCTTTTTCGCGATGTGATTTAGAGCGGCGCCGCTGACATCGATGCTTTGGGGGTGCCTCAGCAGGCTTGTCCTCAACTGGATCCTTCCTGCCGTCGTCATCATCTTCTTTGGGTGTGTCCACCATATACACGTCATATGTGGAGGTGGCCATCCAACGTCCGGTGATCGGCGGGTCTTGGCCTTGTTCGTCTTCGGCATCATCATCCATGCCATCGATGTGTTCAGAGGCGTAGTCCAGCATGTCGGTTAAATCTTCGACAGTGGCTATGAAGTGGGTGGTGGGTGGGACGTAAAATTCCCCGCTCTCAGCCCCTAGTCTGGGTTGGGCGTAGTTTGGAAGTGATTCCTCTGTAATGGCGGGGGATCACATTAAGTCCAAAGCCTCGTTTAAAAGCGAGGTTTGGACGGGGAGACGAGAGTCCGCGGGGCTGACCGGGCCGAAGGCCCCCTGGCCATGCTTGCTTGGCGTGGACTTCGAGAGTTTGGATCTAGAGTCCAGGGGAGAGTCCGACCTTTCGATGATGGCGGGAACCCAGTCCGATTATGGGCTCACCGTGCACACGGTCACCTCCGGATCCTCGATAGTGCAGTTTGCGGCGGAGAGTCTGGTGGGCTCCAAACTCCCATCTTCGGACCAGATGGTTTGCTCTGGATTTGAGGCCAGAGCGGTGGTCGGGGTCGCGAACCCTTCGAAGATCAAGTCTCCTCGAATATCAGCGACATAGTTCAGGTTCCCGAAACTGATCTGATGACCAGGGACGCAGCTATCGATCTGTTCAAGGTGGCTAGTTGTGTTGGCACGCAGAATGAAGCTGTTGTATACAAAAAATTGGCCGGGGAGGAAAACTTCCCCGGAAATGGCATCATTATAGATGATCAAATGAGCCATCGAACCTTCTGTCGACGACATAATGGAACTCTCAATGAAAGTACCAATGTCGGTGTCAAAATCGGCCAATCTCGGGTAGGGGGTCCCGAACTATGCGTCTGAGGATCGAAGGTAACAGGAGGTAGGGGACACAATGTTTACCCAGGTTCGGGCCCTCTTAATGGAGGTAATACCCTACTTCCTGCTTGATTAAATTTGATGAGTATAGGGGTTACAATAGTCGATCTACCTCGAGACTGTAATGGCCAAACCCTAGATGTCTAGCATGTATGATTGTTCTTGCCTCTACGGACTAAACCCTCTGGTATAGACACTGGAGGGGCCTAGGGTTGTACAGAGTCGGTTTACAAAGAAAGGAAACTACACATCCGAATGCCAAGCTTGCCATCCACGCAAAGCAGAGTCCCATCCAGACACGGGGAAGGCCTTTTAGCTTGTATCTTCATGGCCCATCAGTCTGGCCCAAGTCACATAGCCTAGACGCCCGGGGACCCCCTAATCCATGACTCACTCACCTCCTACCCCCCTGGGGGCGTCCCCCAACCTTGTCGTTGCCTCGTGGGCCCCCTGATGTGAAACCGACGCCAAAAATTCCTATAAATACATAAACCCCCGAAAAGAAACCTAGATCGAGATTTCCGCCGCCGCAAGCCTCTGTATCCACCAAAAACCAATTGGGACCCTGTTCTGGCACCCTGCCAAAGGGGGAAATCATCACCGGTGGCCATCTTCATCATCCTGGCGCTCTCCATGATGAGGAGGGAGTAGTTCACCCTCGGGGCTAAGGGTATGTACCAGTAGCTATGTGTTTGATCTCTCTCTCTCTCGTGTTCTTGATTTGGCATGATCTTGATGTACCACGATCTTTCCTATTATAGTTGGATCTTATGGTATTTCTCCCCCTCTACCTTCATATAATGGATTGAGTTTTCCCTTTGAAGTAATGTTATCAGATTGAGTCTTTAAGGATTTGAGAACACTTGATGTATGTCTTGCATGTGCTTATCTGTGGTGACAATGGGATATTCACGTGATCCACTTGATGTATGTTTTGATGATCAACTTGCGGGTTATGTGACCTTGTGAACTTATGCAAAGGGGTTGGCACACGTTTTCGTCTTGACTCTCCGATAGAAACTTTGGGGCACTCTTTGAAGTTCTTTGTGTTGGTTTGAATAGATGAATCTGAGATTGTGTGATGCATATTGTATAATCAAACCCACGGATACTTGTGGTGACATTGGAGTATCTAGGTGACATTAGGGTTTTGGTTGATGTGTGCATTAAGGTGTTATTTTAGTAAGAATTCTAGGGTTGTTTGTGACACTTATAGGAATAGCCCAATAGATCGATCAGAAAGAATAACTTCGAGGTGGTTTCGTACCATACAATAATCTCTTCATTTGTTCTTCGCTATTAGTGACTTTGAAGTGATTCTCTGTTGCATGTTGAGGGATTGTTATATGATCTAATTATGTTATCATTGTTGAGGGAACTTGCACTAGTGAAAGTATGAACCCTAGGCCTTATTTCGAAGCATTGCAATACCATTTTTGCTCACTTTTGTTACTAGTTACCTTGTTGTTTTGATGTTTGATAGCACACAAGGTGTTCCTCCAGTATCCGGGAGTTGCATGATCTCATAGTCTACGTAATATGTATTTGACATTAAGAGAGCAATAGCAATAAACTAAACGATCATATGCTAAGCTAACGAATGGGTCTTGTCCATCACATCATTCTCCTAATGATGTGATCCCATTATCAAGTGACAACACATGTCTATGGTTAGGAAACCTTAACCATCTTTGATCAACGAGCTAGTCTAGTAGAGGGTCACTAGGGACACGGTATTTGTTTATGTATTCACACATGTATTTAAGTTCCGGTCAATACAATTCTAGCATGAATAATAAACCTTTATCACGAATAAGTAAATATAATAATAACAACTTTATTATTGCCTCTACAGTATATTTCCATCAGTCTCCCGCTTGCACTAGAATCAATAATCTAGTTCACATCGCCATGTGATTAACACCCATAGTTCACATTGCCATGTGACTGATACGTCTCCAATGTATCTATAATTTATGAAGTATTCATGCCATGTTTACAATAGTTTTATATGATTTTGGTATTTTTTGATTAGAACTGACCTAGACTGACGCTGTTTTCAGCAGAACTACCGTGGTGTTGTTTTTGTGCAGAAATAAAAGTTCTTAGAATGCGATGAAAATCAACGGAGAATTTTTCTGGAAAATATAAAAAATACTGGAACAAAAATCTACCGAAGGGGAGTCCCGTGGGCCCCATGAGGGTGGGGGGCGCGCCCACCCCCCTAGGCATGCCCCTGTGCCTCGTGGACTTCCCGTGGGGCCCCCTAACTTGTTCTCGACGCCAACCTCCCCTATAAATGCCCAACCACTAGAAAATAACCAAGATCGGAAGTTCCGCCGCCGCAAGCCTCTGTAGCCACGAGAAATCAATCTAGGCCCTCTCTGGCACCCTGCTGGAGGGGCCCATCATCACCGGAGGCTATGGAGGAGGATCCCGGAGGGGCCATAATCACCATGAAGGCCAAGGCTAGAGGGAGAACCTCTCCCCATCTAGGGGTAGGCCATGGAGGAGGAAGCACAAGGGGGAGAACCTCTCCTCTCTCCCAGTGGCACCGGAGTGCCATCGGGAGGGGAATCATTGCCGCGGTGATCGTCTTCATCAACATCACCATCATCATCACCATCCTCATCTCTTTTACACGGTCCACTCCCCCGCACCCCGCTGTAATCCCTACTTGAACATGGTGCTTTATGCCACATATTATGATCCAATGATGTGTTGCCATCCTATGATGTTTTGAGTAGATATCCTTTGTCTTTGGGTTGATTGATGATCTAGATTGGTATGAGTTGTATGTTTTATTTTGGTGTTGTCCTATTGTGCCCTCAATGTCGCGCAAGCGTGAGGGATTCCCGTTGTAGGGTGTTGCAATACGTTCATGATTCTCTTACAGTGGGTTGCTTGAGTGACAGAAGCATAAACCCGAGTAAGGGGGTTGTTGTGTATGGGATACAGGGGACTTGCACTACAAAAAAAAGACACATCCGTGACATTTTGGGCCGAACGAAAAAAAATTCTGTCATACATATGCCACTTCTATGATGATAATTGTGACAAAACCCGGTATCATCATAGATGTGATGGGCTCCTACTTCTATGACAAAAAATCAAGACAGAAAATGGGCTTTTCGTCCTGGGCGGGCCGGAGACGCAGCTGCATGACATTCTTTGGGCCGTACATGACGGAAAAAACCGTGGTAGAAGCGAGGGGAGGAAAATTTCGGGGAGTTCCCAGTTACGGTGGGAGGTCGGGGGCCGAGCGATGCGCGTTTCTCTCGTACACGTACGCACGTGTGTGTGAGGCATTGGCTCTAACTGAACCCAAGCGAGGCGTTGGGCTCTTACTGAACCCGAGCGATTGCACTGCAGGCTACGCGTTACTGAAACCGAGCGATCGATCGATGGCTGTTAACTGAACCCGATCGAGCGATTCCTTCGCTACTGCTGCTAACTGAAGTCGATCGATTGGATGAACAGTGAGTGTTGCGGGGGGGTGGATGAACAGTGAGCGGTGGCGTTGCCTCTGGATGAACAGGACCCCCGTTGTGTGGTGGAGGGCTGGATGAACAGTAGATGGTGGAGGGGTGCCCGTGGAGGGGTGGTTGAACAAGACCCCGTGGTGTGGAGGGCTGGATGAACAGTAGATGGTGGAGGGGTGGTTGAACAGTAGCTGGTGGAGTAGCGTGTGGTGGAGGCTGGATGAACAGGAGCTCGTGAAGGCTGGAGGAGGTCGACGGTAGCCCGTGGAGGCTGGAGGAGGTCGACGGTGGAGATGAACAGTATCCCGTGGAGTCCCGTTTTGCGGTATGCCACACCCCTCCCGATGAACAGGACCCCCGTTTCGACCGTAGGAGGTCCTTTCATCCGTTTTGCGGTACGCCACACCCCTCCCGATCAACAGGACCCCCGTTTCAACCATAGGAGGTCCGTTTCCTCCGTTTTGCGGTACGCCACACCCCTCCCGATCAACAGGACCCCCGTTTCGACCGTAGGAGGTCTGTTTCCTCCGTTCTGCGGTACGCCAGGCCTCGTTTCCATCGCATGTTCCGTCCAAGCCCTCCCGATGAACACGACCACGCATTCCGTTTCGACCCAGCCGGTTGGCTCCCACGCGTTCTGTTGCCTCCCGATGAACACGACGCATTCCGTTGCCTCCCGATGAACACGACGCATTCCATTGCCTCCCCATGAACACGACGCATTCTGTTGCCTCCCCATGAACACGACGACGATGCTATTTCTCCGTTCTGACCCAGTCATGTACACGATCCCTCGTCGTACGTATGCGCGAGTAGGCGTTCGAGATACCGCCCGTATATACACATACGTGGCCGTATTTTCTTTCTTGCACCCTGGCCGTTGTACGTACGTGTACATGCTACGTGCGCGCCTCTACTACGACACGTGCGCGCCTCTACATCCACCAGTATATATGTACATACATGTTCGCGACCAGAATGACAACGCTACGTACGCTTCGACCAGGTGGGTCCCGACTGTTAGGCACTTCCTTGCGTGCGAAGATGTAGCTGGTGGGTCCCAGCAGTCAGGGGGGCGAATCGTTTTTTTGCCCGGACGCACTTCCTTGCGTGCGAAGATGTAGCTGGTGGGTCCCAGCAGTCGGGGTGGATCATTTTTTTTGGACGCACTTCCTTGCGTGCGAAGATGTAGCTGGTGGGTCCCAGCAGTCAGGGGGAAACGTTTTTTTTTGCGAAATACAGTGGCCCGTCCGGTGGGTCCCAGCTGTCAGGTGGAGGAATCATTATTTTCCGCGTAATAAGGAGGCACTTCCTTGCTGCGGCCGTGGACCCAGCTGTCAGCCTCTCCACGTACAGTCCACGTCCGATGGAAGTCATTCCTTGACCACGTTGACTACGCCGTGCCAAGAGCACCAGGGCGGTGGACGACGGCGAGGCCTAGGAAGGGGACGACACGGAGTCAGGGAAGACGCGGCATTGGAAGCCCGCGCGGAGAGGAGTACGAGGGTTCACTGGTTCGGCTGCAGTGTGAGGTTGTCGTCGCCGCAGGGCCTGGCCAGTGGTGGGAATAGTAGGGGGCGGTGAGACCTCCGTGGCAGCACATCCGGTCACGGGAGGCAGGAGCATGCGGCACGACCGGCGCTGCTTTGGGCGGCTGGAGCAAGAAGACCAGAGCTTGAAGAAGCACTACGACCATTGGATGGACATCGTACGGTCACTGGAGCTAGAATCGTTTATATTGACTAAGTTGACAAAGCCCTCCGTCCCCGTCAACTTAGTAGGTCCACAAGTCAGCCTCCCACCAAGGTGGGTCCCAGCTAGCAGGGGGTATTCATTTCTTTGTGCGTAATAAGGAGGCACTTCCGGTGGGTCCGAGCTGACAGCAGGGGGAACGTTTTTTTCGCGAAATACGGTGGCCCGTCGGGTGCGTCCCAGCAGTCAGGGGCAAACATTTTTTCACGAAATACTGGTGGGCGTCCGGTGGGTCCCTGCTATCAGGTGGAGGAATAATTATTTTCTGCGTAATAACGAGGCACTTCCTTGCGGCTGCCATGGACCCAGCTGTCAGCCTCTCCATGTACAGTATTCTTCCGATGGAATTCGGTCGTTGACCACATTGACCATGCCGCGCCGAGAGCACCACGGCGGTGGACTACGGCGAGGCCTAAGAAGGGGACGACGTGGAGCCGGGGAAGACGCGGCAGTGGATGCCCACGCGGAGAGGAGTACGAGGGTTCACTAGTTCGGCTGTGCTGCCGTCGCCGCAGAATAACAGGGGGTGTGGGTGAGTGGAGTGGAGGGATGGCCTGGCCAACGGTGGGAGTAGTATGGGGGAGGTGAGGCCTCTGCGGCAGCACAGCCGGCCACGGGAGGCAGGAGCCGGCGGCACGACCGGCGCTGCTTTGGGCGGCTGGAGCAAGAAGACCAGAGGTTGAAGAAGCACTACGGCCGTTGGATGGACATCGTACGATCAGTCGAGCTAGAATCATGCATATTGACTAAGTTGACAAAGCCCTTCGTCCCCGTCAACTTAGTAGGCCCACTATACTGGGTCCCAGCTAGTAGGGGGAGTATTCATTTTTGTGTGCGTAATAAGGAGGCACTTCCTTGTGTGTGAAGATATAGCTGGTGGGTCCGAGCTGTCAGCGGCGGTAACGTTTTTTTCGCAAAATACAGAGGCCCTTTCGGTGGGTCCCAGATGTCAGGTTGAGGAATCATTATTTTGCGCGTAATAAGGAGGCACTCCCTTGCGTGCGGCCATGGACCCAGCTGTCAGCCTCTCCATGTACAGTCCACTTCAGATGCATGTCGGTCGTTGACCACATTGACCAGGCCACGCCGAGAGCACCAGGGCGGTGGACGACGGCGAGGCCTAGGAAGGGAACGACATGGAGGTAGGGAAGACTTGGCAGTTGTTTTTGTTTCCCATGTAGAGGGGAGTACGACCGTACGAGGGTTTACTGGTTCGTCTGCCATCGCCGAAGAATAACAGCAGGTGTGGGTGAGTAGAGGGATGGCTAGGCCAGTGATGGGAGTACGGTGGGAGGGTGAGGCCTGCGCGGTAGCACAGCCGGCCGCAGGAAGGAGGGAGCAGGCAGTCCCGCCGGCGCTTGTTTGAGCGGCTGGAGCAGGAAGAGCAGAGATTGAAGAAGCACGACGGCCGTTGGATGGACATCCAATAGTATACAGGCCATCTGTGGAAAGCCTCAAATCTGTGGAAAACAGCATACAGCCCATCTGCCATTATTTCTAATAATTTACAGCCCATTTACTAATTCTTACGGGTTTTTTTGGAGCCCATATTCTTTTTGTTAGCATTACAGCCCATATTATGGCCACGGTTAAAAAATTATATGAAATTTTGCATATGTCGGTGCGGTCTGAAATGTTTTTAATCCCACAATTTCGAGTCACATTCAGACTGATTTTAAAAATAAATGTATATCAATATAAAATCCAATAAATTGTCCATGCATAAAAATCAATGCAATTTAAAATTTCGAAATGAAAAAAAGATATTTGAAACTAATTGCCGGTTTGATGTGTTTTAAAAATGTACAGCCCATTTCTCATTACTGATAGGCCATTTTCTCGGCAAGCCGAATGAAGCTCTCCTCGTCTTGAAAGATTTGCAGCCCAACATGCCTGATAAAGCGACTTACTTGAAAAAAAGATATTTGAAACTAATTGCCGGTTTGATGTGTTTTAAAAATGTACAGCCCATTTCTCATTACTGATAGGCCATTTTCTCAGCCAGCCGAATGAAGCTCTCCTTGTCTTGAAAGATTTGCAGCCCAATAGTCCTGATAAAGCGACTTACTTGACAAATCACAAAAAAACTGGGCTAGCCATTTTCAAAAAGAAAAAAAACTACTTGGCTGCTCTTTGGTAAACATAAAAGAAAAGGCTATCTAGACAGGCCAGAGTGTCCCGCACAGCCCAGTTGACACCCTGCTTCCGTCTCAAAAACAAATTAGATAAATGCCACTCCAATTATGGCAATTCATAAAAATGCCACTGCAATTTCCAAACTTTGAAAGATGCCCCTGCAATTTTTGCAAACTTTGAAAAACGCCACTTCAGTTTGCAAACTTTGAAAAACGCCACTCCAGACTTCGAAAAATGCCACTAGAAATGGCATGAAATGGCATTTTTCAAAGTTTGGAAATTGCAGTGGCATTTCTCGGATACACCAGATTTGGAGTGGCATTTATCAAATTAACCCAAAACAAAAATAATTGGGCGAGCTGCTGGGTCCCTGCTGTCAGCCGCTCGTTGTGCAATTCTCTCGTTTATTGATTACGTTGACAATGGCATGGGACTTAGATGTCAGAAATCCACTAGGAGGAGCCATTTTTTATTGACTTGAAATAAGGAGGCACTTGCTTGCGTACTGCCATGACCTTGGCGGGTCCCTGCTGTCATCCTCTCCACGTACAATCATCTCCTGATTGTGTACGTGTCAACTTGCTAGGCCCACAAGTCAGCCTCTAAACCCGTGGAGGACAAATACAACCCATTTAAAAAAATAACAGCCCATTCCATACGTTCAAACGGAAAGTTCAACATTCAGAGCAAAGTAACAGGTCTGATCCACATATAGAGTACTGAACTTCCACGTTGACAACCGTCATAGCCAAGTTAACTATCTACTCCCACTAATACTCTAGTAGCGTACAAGTACTAACTTACTCTTAGCTAAGTAGACGATGCCGGACGCCATCTGTGGTACACGCTAAACGCCGGCACCGGCGTCGTGCGCCTCGCCTCGGACTTGCAAGAGGTGCAATAGGGCACGTTGCTCGCGCGCATTGGCCCTTTCCATGCCAGCGTGGTCCACCGAAGCTTAGGCTTCCAAGCGGGAAACCCACTTGACGAACTGGAAGTAAAAATCAGCGTTGCGAACGCGTGCGTGCCCGACAGCCTCCAGGGCTATTTGCCAGGCACCGGCCTCCACGTAGTCGGCCCAGTTGCGAGCGCACTGCTCGCGACTCAGAGCGTCGGTGCGCTGCTGCTCCATGTCCCTCTGGCGGCGCAAATCGGCGATACGCTGGTCCCCCGCCAGGCGGTCGCGCTCCAACAACTCCTGCTCCTCCGACATGCGGTCGCGCTCCAACAACTCCTCGATCTCCGCATTGCCATCTAAAGACAGATAGAATGCCTCCTCCCTCCGTCTGCCTTCCGGTGAAAACCCGAACACTAGTTTTGGCGGTGACCGCCTCCGGCGTCGCCTACCGAGGACGGGCGGGGGCATGGAGGACGTGGCGAGCGACGTCGGGCCGGTGGGGGCTTATGAGGATATGGCGAGTTGGGTCACGGTGGCACCGGAGAAGGCCGGGAAATAGTACTTATAGGCAGAAGGTAGCGCGACGGTCATCAGAATTCAATGCATAATGGCTTAGCGCGCCAGCTTGCCGTGGAAAACTAGAGAAACTGAAATTATGACTGTGTCGTCCATCCCGTCTGGGTCGCACGCCGGCATGGCGGTCAAATGAGTGCACTCGAATCATCTCCCTCCTTGTCAATAATGATTCCACAGATTTAAAAAGCCCGCAACAATTAAAGTGTACCTTTTTTCGCATCAGTTAGCTGCCTTAATTATGGCCGGCTGCATGCAGGCACTCAGAATTGCTCGCAGGAAGTACGTGAAGCAGCATGCAATGAGTCGCAGCCGAGGGCACGCATGCAGCCACTTAAATCGCTGGAATTAATTAGGCTTAAACTTCTGCATGCCGTTAATTATTGCCATGCCTTGGTCTTGCTGCTTTGCTCACGGGACTAATAAACCCGGACGGAGGGAGTACCTTGGTTGGTGAGAGGTTTGAATTAAGCCCTACAAACCGGAAAGGAGGTACTAGTACGTGCGTGATCCGCTATTTATTCGTGTAGGATCGAGTAGGTCATTTCTTGAATTGAGCCCTGCAAACCGGAAAGGAGGTAGTACGTGTGTGATCCGCTATTTATCCGTGTAGGATCGATAGTGTAGCTTATCAGTTTCTTCAGAGGTAGGCATTTTGATCCGTGTAGGATCGATAGTGTAGATTGTCAGTTTCTTCAGAGGTAGGCATTTTTCTTCAAAAAACTGCCACTTTGCATCTTGCGTCGCAAATAAAACTGCCAGGAGCGCATTTGTAGGCTAGCTAGTGATCGATCAGAAACTTGTAAACACTAAGTGAACAGAAATAAGTAACTGTTAATGCATCTCAATGATTCACAGATCATATACAAATATGTAGCTCCAAAAGCAAAGATCAGCCACTTCGGATCTTGCGTCACAACTAAAACTAACTAGTATGATTCCCATACATAAGATCAACATGTTAATGCATCTCAATGATTCACATATCATATACAAATATGTAGCTCCAAAAGCAAAGATCTAGAAAAAACATCTGTTCTTCCTACTAACATGGATGCTTCTCTTGGCCAACGTTCAGTATAGACTGAAAGACAAATTTGTTTGTGAAGTCTACAATTCCTCTTGCAAACGTAAGTGGTTTCACCAACAGCTGGAACCATGAGAATGAACCACACATGATGGAGGAACATCCGCTGCAATATGATTTGGTCTTCTCTCGATCACACCGCGGGACTATTTTTGGAATACAAACTTTAACTTAGGCAAAATTATGCCCATTGTATAATCAGACCAAAGCAATGAAGCACCTAGTGTTGGCCAATAAATAGTACAGTACTACTTTTCTGCAGTCCATGAAGTGACTATCCAATCTTTCTGTGTCTATTTTCAAATGGCACTGCATGTAGTGACTATACTATTCTCTTGTGCAGTTCAACCAAAATTGCGGACACTTTGTTTGTTTGCCAAATAGCAACAGGCAGACATCTCTGTCTGCACAAATATCAAGCAGCTAGTAAACATATACCACACCTTGTATTTTCGGTTTAAACATGTCTCTTCCGCTTAGAATCTGTCATGGTCTGCACTGGACAATCTGATACAGTTATGTTTTGCCCTGGACAATTTCATACTGAATTGATTTGCTGGTTCAGAGTAGAAATATAGCACCTATTCTTCATCAGACCAAGGATATCCATGTTCGCAGTGATGGAAGAGGTTAAATCGATACAACTGAAATTGAGCATCCAATCATTGAATCCTGTCCTACACCTCCAATGTAGGTCCACCCTGCCAATAAATTCACATGCAGACCACTAGTATTACTATCTAATGACAGTACAAAAAGAGTAGCAAGATAGTAGCAAACCATGTACCTTCGTAATGAACAGCTCATAGTGCCACCAATTGGATATAAAGGTTTTGAAAAAAAACATGTTCCTAATGTTGAACCAATTGGACTTTTTGTGCAGTTCCACTAAAGTCGAGCATCCCTGTTTGCATAGATATTGAAAGTGTGATTACTCTAAAAGTGGCACTAGTTGAAGCATAGACTCACAAATATAAGCATTCCAATTTCTTAATGGGAAAAGGTAGCAAGACTGCTTCTAACCACTTGTTTGAAGGAATAAATAAAGCAACAACAGCTGATGTCAGGAAGGCATACATAGTTTTTTCTGAAAAACCGAGCCATTCCTGACCTTTCCTCTTCTTTTAAGCAAATTTTGTGCAGTTCTACTAAAATAAAATGCCATCACCGCCTTGACAATTCAGTGACACTGTACAAAAGGAAATGACTTAACATTACAGCATGATGTCAGGTATGTAGTCGACGGGCATTAGAGACAAACATACAGACCTCCTCCGATAACATAATGAACATTAATTTTAACAAAGGTGTGACTAGCTTTACCGGGATAATTTGAGTGAACTCTACACCCTTTGTTCCTTAATATAAGATGTTTTCGCGGTTCAATTTAAGTACCCAAACGTCTAGTATTTAGAAAAACAAGTAGTAGTTTTCTTGAGCGCATATCTAGGAAAGCTTGCCACACTTTATTTATGTCCATATGCTAATGCAACACCATTCGAATACTACAAATATACACTAATCCAGTGGCTAGTGCAACAGTAGAGTAGTTAGATTATTACAGGGTACAGTACAATGGTTTTATTGAACAGATTTCAATAAACTCTAGCACTGGAAGGTTTCTATAAGAATTAACAATACAAAATGTAAAGGTAACAAGTTTCAGCATTGGTATACTAGCTGTGCATGAGCATTAAACCAAATACAAAAGTCTGAAGGTAACTAGCATTATTAACTAATGACAGTATAAAAAATTGCAAACCATGTACCTCCAAGGTAAATATCATTTCAAACTCGGGGGGACCTTAAAAATTGCTATTCCAATCTTGATAATCAATCAAACATAAAAACTTGATCGAACGAATCAAGAGAACAGCCGGAGGAGGAGGTGCCCACTCTTTACCTTTCCTCTTGTCTTCATAATTGTCTATGTAGTTTAACCAAAATAAAATGACATCAGCGCCTTGGCATTTTGGTGACACTGTACAAAAAATTAACTTATCTCATGAAAGTGAGGTATGTAATCTATAAGCATTAACAGTGCAAAAATCTGAAGGTAGTAACAAGTTTCATCGTTGGTATACTGGTTGTGCAACAGCATTAGAATGCCTTAGCTAAAAAATCTTTAATACATCCACAATCAATAGCTAACCCTGAAATAATCCAATGACATTAAATGGCATTGCTTAAATTTATCAGTGGCATTAGACTGAGAGCGGCATTAGTTAAATGTGGCATCACTTTAGCAGTAGCATTGCTTGACTTGACTGCTGGCGTTATACTAACAACAAAAAAAGTGGCAATAAGAGCATGGGAGGCCCATTCGGACAGTGGGCGCACCAGTACGATGTACCTCCACGGACGCAGAGTGGTGAGGGAGCTATGGTTGCCCAGAGTAACAAATATCCAGGCAGCATATGTGGATTATGTCCCTTTTTGTTCTCTTTAGCCACCTTTTTCCTATGCGAGGACAACAAACCGATCGACCTGGTCATTCTCTATTGCGTTGTCATGCCTTTCTACTCTTCTTCAACCAAGAGACACGATACTCGTTCCTTAGCTACTGATTTTCCCCTTTTCAACCTAGATGTGGGTTCGATGCCTACTCTCTTGGACAGTACAGTCTCCCTTCCTTTCCTTATTCAACCCAGACATGGATTAGTCTGCATGAAGTAGGGTTTCCTTTAATAGTGCAAATTATGGTTTTCGTCTGCGTGGCCAGTAGAGCAGAGGATAGCAAATTGGGAAGATCGTGGAGTGGAAAAAGATCCACATGCAACGACGTGGCAGATGGGGCAATAGAACAAGTCTATGGTTCGAAAAGAGGTAGCATACCTGAGGGTCGGCGGGAAGTGGCTTCGCTCATGGTCGTCGTCCTCCGCACACACTATGGCAGCGAGCTTGGGGACGGAGGCCATCCCGCGCGGGCGCTGGGTCTGAGAGGACGGCCCTGTCGTTCGTGCGTGACCTCGCTCGCCGACGACGAGTGCGTCAACACTGCACGTCCTTTTCTTCCCCGGTGGATCTGTGACCACCGGTGAGGAGGGAGAGAGGGGCCGTCTTTTTTAGACCTGGAGAGAGGGTGGTAGTGTGAGACGCAAGTGGGCATCCCTTAGCAAGAAAGCGCTCAAGCTCCAGCCTATATGTCTTTTTTATACTACTAGTACTGGAGGTGGAGTAGTGGTAGAGTAGTTTATATTTTCTCTGCGTACAGTACCAGTTAGTCGTGCTTCAAAACTGATCGGCACGCCATTAAAAAAATAAAGGTCGATAACTAATGCGGCACCTTGGGCCAACGCGCCCAGATCGCATTTTGCACGAGAAATTACACACCATGTTTCGTTGACATGTGGTCCCATTCCAACATATCAGTGAGACGACGACGAGTAGTAGGAGTATTTCCGAACGGACGTGTAGGCTGGGGCGCCTCTTGTGAACCGTGGCAAACTCACAACCGTCCACCGACTCTTCGCCTTTCCCTCTTGATTTGGAACTGCTGTCGCACGCTCTTCCTCTCCCTCCTCCATTTTCCTTTAGCCCTTCACCCTTTCTTCTGCCATTGTTTGATCGTCTTCTCCATGGAGGGAACAGGCCGGAAACGACCCCGTTATTCTTGCCCCGATCTGAAAGATGACGTGGTGGAGGAACTCATTGATTGGTGCGACGTCATCACCTCGGCTAGCATGGCAGGTTCGTTCAAGCCCATTCTCGACTCAACTAATAACATCATTACAAAGAACCCAAGAGTCAAGGAGCGGTTTGATCTCCCCTATCTTCTTCGCCGTGACCCTGATGACTGGTGCCGGCACGACGGAGGCCTCGCCCTATGCAAGTTGATGCCGCTTGATAATGATACGTATGATGTTAAGATGCCATTGCTTGAGGGCAAGGCTTGGGCGGGCGCAAATGGAGATTGGGTTGTTTACATTGGGTCCAACTACGAGTAGGAACTTGTGAATGTGTACACTCGTGACTGGGTTCCACTTCCAAAAATCTCAGCAGACTGCCCACAGGTTGAGCACACCGGTATAGTACGCACGTTCAAATACGATCATGGTGACTGTCTTCTACGGAAGATAGCAATTTGTTGAATTCCCAACCGCTCTTGGAATTACAACAACTATCAAGTTGTTGCTATCTTTGACAAGCTTGTTGCCGTCCTTGGTGGTTTGACTCGATGGATATTGCTCAAAAATCAGTTTCTGTACACGGATTAGTACTGTGATGCAATTCAATACAAGGGCCTTGTGTTTGTTGCCACCACTCGTGGCACTATTTTTGCATGGGATCCTCGTAGTTTTAGTACGTTTGTCTTCCACCATAATTATAATTGTTTCATCCACATGCATGCGGGTTAGCAAGTTTCCCTTTACTAATTAACCTTCTTCTTGTGTTTCCAAGGTCCTGTGAACATCCCACCACCTATACTTGAAATTTTTTATAACCAAGGGGGAGATGACGATGGTGATGATCATGAGCATGAGGACGAGCAGCGCCCATATACTCTGTGGCGCCTGGCAACTAATTCTGATGGATCACCTCTTCTTGTGTGTATACAGCCCACTGATGATGTTACTGCTAAGGAAGCAGGTGTAGTCTCCCATGGTCGCACTCTTCGGACCTATTCCAACACCCGTTGCATGGTATTCGGGATGGATACTAGTGTGCTAGCGCCAACTCCTCCCTGGTACAGAATTGATAGTCTTGGAGAAAATTCGCTCTTCCTTGGACAAAACTATCCGATGATGGTGAAAGGCGATCCAACTGCTGTTGACACAACGTTACTAGTACCATTTATGAGAAGCAACTATGTCTATACCTCGGACATTTGGGTGGTTCCCTACCCTGGTACTGATATAGTAGGCCGCTTCAACCTAGATGATCAGTCATGCGTTGGTTTCCAGATCGACAATGGATGGCCCGTCCCAGAGAATCACTTGTGGTTCAAAGCAAGCGTTTCCAACGCCGAGGAATGGTTGAGTTGAAGTTCATTTCATTGCGTGTTATTTGTTGTGTGGTGAAAACTTTAGTATTTATAATGTATCCTCATTGTCGATGTGGGTTGATGACCTGTTGTATGTAATAAAATGATATGCCTGTGATAAACTTACTAAATTTACGAATGGCTTTCGAGTCGCTTCTCTGAGTGAGTGGTGCGACGAGGCAAAAAATATTTTCCGAATACATAATTGTACGTGCATTGCAACAGGTTATCGGATGAGGCCAATCAACAATAGTAGTACACTATTTGTACTAGCTTCACATGCTTCGCGCGTCGGACGGGTGTTTTTACTGTAGCGATATGTTAATGTGTTCGCTGTACGTAACCAGCACCTCGAATCCTCGATACTAGTACTATATAGTAGGAGTAAGTAGTAGGAGTAGTAGGGTGGCATGGGCCAGAACAAGCATTCACGTCCAAGAGTACGGCACACGCCACCACCATGACATCCATCTGACATCATATTATTTCTTGGAGTCCGTGCTAGAGCAATCTCTTTAACCTCGTTGTTTCTCTAACTTCAGCCATCGCGCGGCGGGCGAGGTGGGGGTTTGCCGATAGTCGGTTTCCTTAACTGCGGTCCCACTTGTAAGGCCAACTCCAACGCACGACCCCAAACGGGCCTCTGTTTTGCACGAACTCCAATGATAATTTTGACTAGAAAAGCAAGACCAAAGGAAACAAGAACCACAAGAATACATTTTACTACTCCTGTAAGTTGGATTAGTGCCTTCTCGATGTATTCATTGTTGATCTGCGGAGGCTCGATCTTGTGTGCTTCTTTATTCTTCGAGTGTAAAGAAGTAGACGTTGCTTCCTTGCATCTAGTCTCATGTCTAGCCTCTATTCTAGTAGGAGTATCAACAAGTGCACTAATCTCATCTCTAGCCTCTGTGCTAGCTAAAAGTGATAGAACATCTACTAAATTGCGCTCTATCAATATATGGATGTACTCTTCTTCCCAATACAAAAACTTGCATCCATTCTACTCCCTCCGTTGCACAATACATGCCTTCTATTTTTCAAAATATATATGTATCTAGACATGTTTTAGTATATAGGTACATCCATTTTTGGACAAATGGAAGTCAAGTATTTTGGAACGGAGGGAGTACACAATAAAAATTTGAAGTTAGCACAACTAGTCTAATCCGAGAGCACAACCGAAGATTTGGTCGGGTTCTTCCTCCTTTTGCCGACACGTGGGACATCCAGCATCCAGGTCGTGTCATGAAATAAAATAGAGTGGTAGTTGAAGCCATGAGATGTGCGTCTTGGGTTAAACTATAAATAGAATCTTACTACTCTTGAGTAACTCCAAAAGCGGCCACCGAAGATCTTTATTGGACTTGTTTTTCATCACCAACACGTCGAGGTGAAAGATGCGCAGGTTCAGTGGGTCCTCTTGCGTTTTCACTGGCATGTGGGGCCACATGTGAGCAAACAGACGATGGGATCCGCACGTCCGCTGGCTGGCTGAGAAGAGAGATAGAGGAGGGCTGAGCACGGACTGCAGGAAATTTGTTCTACGTACCTCGATATAGGCTCGATATAGTGGGGTGGCATGGGCCATAACTAGCATTCACGTTTAGCAGTACGGCACATGCCACCCACACGAGTCCCATCCGACACAAATTTTCTTGGAGTCCATGCTACAGCCATCTCTTCTCCCTCCTGTTTTCTCAGCCATCACACGGTGGGCAGGGTGGGGGTTTGCCGATAGTCGGTTTGCTCAACTGCAGTCCCACTTGTAAGTGAAAATGCAACACCGCACGCATTCCCTCTTGAGCGGCGTGCCGGACCAACCGTGTGGGGGTGCGACGCGAATATGGCAGGCTTTTCCTTTTGAACTCGTAACTTGTAAAATTTGGTTCTGCTCCATGGCGCGACCAATAGATAGAAAATAACAATTTTTCCTAGAGTAATGAGAAGTTTGGTTCTGGCGCCGTTCATGCATGGAGTACGTACGAAAATTATGAAGTTGATGCGAAAGGTAAGATAATTACTGTAGTATCATATACTACTACATGGATTTGACAAAAAGATAAAAATACATACGGATCCATCAACGACATCCTCACGCCCTAGTGCGCTGGGTCACCAACTGACGTGTGAGGAGCAGCGGCGCTGGCGGCGAGCTCAACGTGCTTCTGAACAGTGCCGTCCAAGGTTGCCCTGCGGTCCAAGAAGGCCAGCGTCCTATCGTCCTCCTCTTGCATGTAGTAGTCCTTGTGGACGATTTGCGTGTAGACGTGGGTGATTATGTCGATGGTGTCTTCCTGAGCCAGGCGCTGCGCGGCGAGCGCGACCTCGAGGTGGACATTCTCCGGCGCGACAGCGGGCAGTCGCAGGGCCACCAGTGCGTCGAAGAGGTTTTCACCATAGTGGCTGTTGAGGGTGGCGGGCATTGCAGAGCCTAGGCGCGTCGGCTGGAGGCTTATGTCAAAGTCGTCGGCAAGCTTCTTGACGATGGTGAACTTGTCGAGGAAACCGATGAGGACCTCGTCGAACAAGGAGACGAAGCTATCGTCCAAGCGGCCCATCGCCCTGGCGGCCTCAAGCAATACTACCTGGAGACGTTCCTCGGTGCCGGGCCGCAGGCCGGCGTCGTGGACCACTGGCACAGCCGGCTGATGCTCGCGCTCATCGCCTCCATGGGTCTAGCTTAGCTTCTAGTCAACTGATCTTGCGATTCGAGTGATCACTCTTGCCCTTGGTTAGCGTGCGTAGGTGCCTAGGATTTCATACTACTCCTCGGCCCTCTACTGCACCTGCCTTTGGCTGTATGATAGGTGGGCCAGCCACCCCCTGGGCCCACGTGTCATTCACCCAAAGGCAGTTGCCGTAAGTCAATGAAGTTGCGTCCCCCTCCGTGCCGGTGCAGTATAGTCATCTCACCAGACCTCTAGTTGGGGCCAAACGAGAGAAGTTTGATGTTTACTGGTTTATTGGTCCCCTTTGCATTTTCGCCAAGTTTTGACCTTTGATTTAACTAATAAAATGTTAATGCATGTAAACAAAAATGTTGTGTAAGTCACCTTACGAAAACCAAATAATCCCAAAATACTTAGGCACGGTGCATTAACTCCCTCCTTGTTTCTTATTTCATGACATATCAACCAATGAGAGATGTGGGCCGTGCATGCTTTCAATGACTTGAGACTACCAAACATGACATACAGTGTTTAGTTCATTGCATGTAATCCTAATAGTACTCTAGTTAGCAAAAAACATTAAGTTCTCTCGCCGATAGGAATAAAACACCATGTATTTATTTACAGAGGGAGTAGTACATTTTTTTGTGACATGCATTACTAGATATTGCTAGTCAAATACTAAAATCCAGATGGACGTGGTAGTACTCCTAAATCTAGACGATGGTGCTACTAGTACTAGTAGTAGTACTACCAATGTAGTAGTAGGAGTACTAGCACTGTACTACCCGTTGGTCAAATTATTACGTGCTGCTCCTCACAGAGAAGTGACAAGACCCTGTGCCGAAGATGACACCTGAGTATAGGTGCCATGTTCGGCATACCATAGTCAACCTCACCGTTTGCAGTCACTATCATCATGGCTGTAGAGTTAGCCTGCTTACAACTAGCCCTGTTCGACATAATCTCCCGTGCGTAGATGCCCGTGCATTGCACGGAACACCAAGATTGGGGGTGGACGGCTCCGGCAGCGGCCATCGCGCCAGATTTTTCCACGGCCTTCTAGATGTGGTGGGGAGGAGATAAGGCTGATTGTGAGAGACAAGGAGTTGTTTGTAAATAGGGAACAAGTGCGGGCATCTTTTTGCAAAAATGGAGAAGCTTGGTTTGTATGCATCAGATCTAGATCCGACGGCTATTGGTGAAAGATGGGAGGCACAACATCATCACCAACTCAGGACCTGTTTGATTCGCAGGATTTTGAAAACGCAGGAATAGGACACGGCAATATTACAAGTTTCAAACTGATATTACAAATGTTAGGAGTAATGCTGCACCTACGAAGAGGGAATTACTAGGAAGTTTACGTAAGAACTTTCGTTACTTTAGGTGGATGCAGCATTATCGTACAAACTAAAATCCACCGCCCTGACAAGTCACTAATGGGCAAATAAGTTTTCGAGTCTCTGGCCACTTGATGTTTCAAAAACAAATTCAGCTTCTGTGGAGACTTTGCATTTAGGCTTAGACGCTTGCGGTGATCAGCACGCCATTCATTGTTGCACCAGAGAACGCCAAACCTCATTACCTTGAGCACACTTGCCTCCAGAACAAAGAACCTGGCCAATTTAATCTCAGATGTACTGCCTCGGTAGTCGATCAAATCAATTTCTGTAAGATGGAGATCAAGGCATTCGATGAGAATGTTATAGTGCAGCACATTTTTCACTTTCAGGTCTTTTTTTAT
Organism: Triticum urartu; assembly: GCF_003073215.2. NCBI lineage: Eukaryota > Viridiplantae > Streptophyta > Magnoliopsida > Poales > Poaceae > Triticum > Triticum urartu. The sequence goes on from NC_053022.1 coordinate 111,075,058, forward strand.
CTGCAAAAGAAGAGAACATATTAGAGCAGCTGGTTGCATAAGATTGTCGTGTCATCAAGAGGTACCAATATCATTCGCTCATACGATAGGGTTGGCTGGCTAGTGATATTTTTCACTCTCTCTCTCTCTCTCTCTCTCTCTTTGTTTCCTCTCATTTAACTAGGAGCACGTGAAGAGCTTGGGCATTTGTTGCCTTCCACTATGTGGCTGATGCCATATTTCGCAAAAGTATGCCACATAATACACATCGATGTCAAATCAAAAGATTTTGGCACCGCTCTCGCCATGTGAGAGAGTTGGCACCGCTGTGCACACAGACCCACACGTATAAACAAATCAATCAAACCAACTACACCAGCCTCTCTCTCCCACACAAAGTAGGTGATCCAGATTGGGGCACCATGTGAGCAATGGAGGTGCATCGATGCCAAATGCATCACAAGTGAATTTGGCACATGTTTTGGCCTACATAGCCCACTTTTGTATTCCCTCCATCCCAAAATTCTTGTCTTAAATTTTTCTAAATACGGATGTATCTAGTTACATTTTAGTGTTAGATACATCCGTATCTAAACAAATGTAAGACAAGAATTTTGGGACGGAGGGAATACTACCTCGTATTTAGTATAAAATTTTGACCATAGATTTACCTAAGAAAATGCCAATGCATGTCACTAAAAATTACACCATTTGAAATTATGTTCAAATACGAATCCAACGATATAGTTTTTAGTGACATGCATTAACATTTTGCTAGTGAAATCTATGGTCAAATTTTGATACTACAAAATTGGAAGAGTAAACCAGGACGAAGGTAGTACTTGCTCTTAGGGTAACCATAGAGTTACTGGAGTAGTCTAAGTTACTTTCCACTATGACTAGCCTAGGCTACTATAGTAGTACAGCATAAAATGATGAGGTGATCACATGAGAAAAAATACTAAAAACATTTCTTTCGGTGCAGTGCGTAGATGCAGTTTTGAACACTACACTTGTCATCGTAATTTGGGAAAATTACGAAAAAATTGAGCTACGTTGTGATTACCATTTAATTATAGGAAAGAAGTTTCACCTCGATGAGTAGCTTCTCCATGCACGGAAAGCATGTAAGGAATCCAAAAACTTGATCCAGATTGGGGCCGATAGATTTTAGTGCTAAGATCTTCATTGTGCGCATGGACTGGGTCAAGCTTGTGGGAATCATTTTCTGGAAGACGGTCATAAATACATCAAGAAGAAATTTAAAAATGTGAATTTCAAGAAGACGGAGAAGAAGATGAGTGATGTACCTGAACGATTACGGATCCAATAAAGAGTTCGGAGAATTTGGCAGACGAGTACACCAACGCTGTCAATTTCGGCGCGTCAATGACCCTGATTTTTGTTGGACCTTCTAGATCCGATACAAGCAATCTCTCAAGGAAAGGCGCATTCTCAATGACCATAACGTGGAACAGCTGGAGTGATCTCTTCCCAATTGATGTCTTGTTGCGGGGCCAGCAAGACACATAAATCCATCGGAGATTCGTCGAGGCAATGTGGAGGCTAATGAACCCGTGGATCTGCTAAAGACGAAGGTACTCGAGCACAGTACAGCTGCGGAGCAGGTGCTCCATAGCCTTCTTCGAGATGACAACGTCGAAGAGGTCGAGTTGCTTGAGTTGAGGGAGAAGAAGGGCGGGCGCGGCATTAATCTGGGGAAGATAGCAGGAGCTGAAGCTGGCGCGGCGCAGCGTTGGCGTGAGGCGGAGCGCGGACGGCGGCAGAGAGCGACATCGTCCAGCTTCAAAGCTGAGCTCCTCGAGCTGATCTAGGGCGGGGGATAAGAACCACTCGTCGAACTTTGGTTGGACCTTGCAGTTGGTACTGAACATGCGGATGTCAAGGCATCTGGCTGGCCCAGGGTGCGATGAAAGGATCTTGGAGACTGCGGCCATGTGTTTGCAATCCCCGTCGCAGAGGCTGCTGTCGACGGTGAGGTTGAGGGGGATCCAGCGCCAGAGGGGGCGCCACCACCGGGAGAGCAGGGCTGTCCGCACGACAGATTTTGTGGGGAGGAGGCCGATGATGACGAGCAGCATGTCGTCGGGGAGGCTGCTGATGAAGTCCAGGCTCGTCGGATGCGGTTTTGGCTCGAGTCTCCTCCGCTTGTTGGCTGCCTCGCCGTCCATCTCAACCGGTGCGACACCGGTGTACACGTGCGCTGGTGTGTGTTGTGTGTTGGGTGTGCGCGAGTACGTCCTTCTGTGCATGCCACCGCGTAGTGGTGAATTGTGCGCGAGTGCGTCCTTCGTGCGCAAGAAGTTTGTCCTCAATACGCCCTCAATTTACTAGCGTGTGGGGTGCTACCCCGAGTGGTTTCAACTTTGTTTACTTCACCACGTGTCAGATGGGCCTCTAGTTTACTTATTTTCACCCACTGCCACATGGGCCAGCACACGAAGATACAGAACACGAGCTGACAAGGCAGCATGTGGATTGGTTGACCGGTCAACTAAACAATATACGGAGCTATACACTGACACAGTGAGTGTATAATCCGTCGGTATAGAGAGTTTGAGTGAGAGGGGAGGCCCGTGAGAGATAGCAGAGAGAGAGAGAAAGAGCTACTCTCTCCGTTCGATAATGTAGTTCCAACATTTTTTCAGTTAAACTTTTGAAACTTTGACCAAGTTTATAAAGAAATTACTTATATCTACAATACCAAAGATAAATGATAGTATGAAGTAAGTACATGTTGTGATGAATCTAATGATCGTTCCAGATGTAAATGTTTTTCTCCACATATACATGGTCAAACTTTTCTGAGGTTTGACTTTTCAAAACATCCATATTCTTATGGACGTGACAGAGTCCCTAACTAGAGAGAGAGAGAGAGTGAGTGAAAAAAGTGTGTGTGCGTGTGTGAAAGAGACATGGACAACACACGATAAAAGTAGAGAAAAAGCGTGCGTGTCTTATGCAGACATATCACACATGCATCTTCGACAACGGAGGCAAGGTGAGGAGATATTATGTGGTTGTTTGGAACCGAGAGAGCAAGACCCCTAGCACGTGGCCAAGAGGGGTCTGATAAACAAGGGAGAGAGGTCGAGAGAGACGTACGGAGAAAATGCAGACATGGGGAGGAGAGAGTGTATGTTTGTCATAGAGAGATCCTTTGGAGATCGTGATGGGACTACATGGGTGGGAGATCGAGTGACAAGGTGTGTGCGCGATAGAAGATGCCCCGAGAGATATCGAGATAGACGTATGGATGGAAGGAGACAATACGTGTGTTCCTGATGGCTAGTAAGAGATAATCATACTTAGGAGGGGGGAGTGCTTGTGTAACGCCCTCGATGCGGCTATATCTCCCACGTGTCGAAGCATGACTTAGAGGCATAACCGCATTGAAAGCAATGTCGCAAGTGAGGTAATCTTCACAACAACCCATGTAATACAATAAGGGAAAAGGTACATAGTTGGCTTACACTCGCCATGTCACACAAATAGCATAAATAAGTCATTACATTCATCTAAATACACTCAAGGTCCGACTACAGAACCAAAATGAAGATAAACCCCAAATGCAACATAGTCCTTGATCACCCCAACTAGGCACCACTACTGATCATCTGGGAAAGACACGTAGTATCGTCCTGAGTCCTCATCGAACTCCCACTTGAGCTCAGTTGAATCACTTGGAGCGGTATCATCGGTCCCTGCATCTGGTTTTGGAAGTAATCTGTGAGTCACGGGGACTCAGCAATCTCACACCCTCGCGATCAAGACTATTTAAGCTTATAGGAAGGGTAAAAGGTATGATGTGGAGCTGCAGCAAGCGACTAGCATATATGGTGGCTAACATACGCAAATGAGAGAGAGAAGAGGAGGCAAAGGCACGGTCGATGAACTATGATCAAGAAGTGATCCTAGCACAACCTATGATCAAACATAAATCGAGACTGTGTTCTCTTCCCGGACTCCGCCGAAAAGAGACCATCACGGCCACACACTCTGTTGATTCATTTTAATTAAGTTTAGTTTAAGGTTATCTACAACCGGACATTAACAAATTCCCATCTGCCCATAACCGTGGGCACGGCTTTTGAAAGATCAAATCCCTGCAGGGGAGTCCCAACTTATCCCATCACAAGCTCTCACGGTCAACGAAGGATATTCCTTCTCCCAAGACAATCCGATCAGACTCGGTATCCCGGTTACAAGACATCTCGACAATGGTAAAACTAAACCAGCAAAGCCGCCCGAATGTGCTGACAAATCCGGATAGGAGCTGCACATATCTCGTTCTCCGGGCACACTCGGATAGGTCAAGCTACGAGTAAAACCAACCCTCAAGTTGCCCCGAGGTGGCCCCGCAGGCTGCCCATTTCGGACCAACACTCAGAGGAGCACTGGCCCGAGGGGGTTTAAATAAAGATGACCCTCGGGCTCCGGAAACCCAAGGGAAAAAGAGGCTAGGTGGCAAATGGTAAAACCAAGGTTGGGCATTGCTGGAGGAGTTTTATTCAAGTCGAACTGTCAAGGGGTTCCCATTATAACCCAACCGTGTAAGGAACGCAAAATCAAGGAACATAACACCGGTATGACGGAAACTAGGGCGGCAAGAGTGGAACAAAACACCAGGCATAAGGCCGAGCCTTCCACCCTTTACCAAGTATATAGGTGCATTAAGATAGATAGCCAAGATATAATAATGATATCCCAACAATAAATATGTTCCAACAAGGAACAAACTCCAATCTTCACCCGCAACTAGCAACGCTATAAGAGGGGCTGAGCAAAGCGGTAACATTGCCAAACAACGGTTTGCTAGGACAAGGTGGGTTAGAGGTTTGACATGGAAATATGGGAGGCATGATAAGCAAGTGGTAGGTATCGTAGCATAGGCATAGCAAAAGAGCGAGCATCTAGCAAGCAAAGATAGAAGTGATTTCGAGGGTATGGTCATCTTGCCTGCAAAGTTCTCCGAGTTGACGTTAGCTTGATCCTCGTAAACGTACTCAACGGGCTCCTCGATCATGTACTCGTCTCCCGGCTCTAACCAAGCAAGAACAACAAGCAAAGGGAGACACAATCAACCACGTGCAATGCACAAACAACATGATGCAAGACATGGCATGATATGCGGGATGCAGTATGTGATGCATATGCATGACTCGGAAAAGAATGATTGACCCTGGCATCAACATGGAAAAACCAAGAGTTCCACTGGAAAGAGGAGTTGATTTCGGTTGAAATCGATATAAAGATCACCGGAATCGGATGCACGGTTTGGAAATGACAAGCAAAACAAGATATGGCACCGGTCTGCGATTAACAGCACGAGACCATCTAAATGCATCAAGAACAACATGATACAGCACTCTAACATAGCAAAAAAATACATGGTAGGGATCCACTCATGATGCTTGATAAAAGATGAACACTGAGCTACGGCTAATTCACTCAATAGCAGGTTCAAACAAGCATGTCAAAAGTGCAAAAGATATCAGGTTTCAGACTTTGTGAAATTTAACACCATGTTAGGAATTTAACATCAAGAAGCAATGTTCAGAGCACGAAAACAACATGCTACAGGAACATATCATGGCAAACCAAGGCATGGTATGAAGCTACTCAAAGCATACAACAAAAGTCCCTTACCGACCATAAGCCAAAAGGGATCAGAAAATACAATTGCAACCACGTGAACATAGCAATTATCGTCAGCAGATTCAAACTCGGTGAAAACTGGAACATGGCAAAACAGATATCAAGTAGACATGTTTACGAGCTCGATGCACTCACTACGAGGCAAGACATGACAAACTAAGCATACACCCAGCAAGTAGACATGGCATAGAATCTACACATGGCAAGAACAACATCATAGCATGCATGGATCAACTACAACAAGCTCGGCAAAATTGCTAAACATGATAACAATCTGCCAGGAACATTTTATAGCAAAAGTAGAGCTCGATTGACTCAAGCTAGGGTGCTCCATAATAGCAAACGAAGACATGGATGGATAAAGCACCACAATATCTACAAAACATCCTTACTGATCACGCTCAAAAGAGGCACGGATCACTTGGTAGCAACATGAACACATGGCATAAAAATTACAGCAGGAAAAGGACTTAGTGAAATTCTAAGTCCTTGAAATCAGCAACGTTAAGTGAGCTACTTTGCATGCTTGTGCTAGTCACCACAGAGATCACAAAAATACATGGCATACACCCCTGTAAAGATGGCATGGCATACTTCAAAACTCATGTAGGGCTCAAGTTCATAGGAGGCACACATTAATCATGGTAAAAATGACAAAAGTGCATTTGCTGATAATATAATCTGAAACTAACATCACATAGCCCTCTTCCAACAGCATTTAGAGCATCAAGATGGGCTCAAATGAACATGATGCAATGAGATGAAATGAAGTACTCATCGAGACGAACATTTCGATATGCTACACGCACGAATTGGAGCAACGGTTGCAGAGTTATGACATGACTAAGATCGCATAAAATATCTGGGATTTAGGGTTAGGGTCAACCGAAACAGATCTAGATCGGGCCAGCACTGTAGCAGCTCGCGAATCTCGCCGGAAATGGAGCCGCGGTGGCCGGAGTCCGAGGTGGCCGGAGGAGAGGTACTTGCCGGAGGGGCTCGCCGGCCGGTGGAGGACGTTGCCGGAGCTCTGGGAGCGGCGCGGTGAGGTGCGGTCGGCAGAGGCGAGGTTGGTGGCGACGACCGGAGCGGCGCGGCGTCGGGCTCCGGCGGAACTCCGGCCCGAGTCCGGCGAGGTCGATGGCGGCTCCGGGCACCGAATTGCGAGGTGAAGACGGCGGGGAGCGGGCGGATGAGGAGGCGGCGGCTTGGGCCGGGGGGCGGCTCCGGGCTCCCCGGGCCGCGCGGTGGAGAGGGTCCGGCGGGACACGTGTCGGCGTCCGGTTGGCTGTGGGCGTTGACGGGGAGGTGTCCGGCGCGCAGAGAGGCGGGGAGCTAGGGGTAGGGGTGTAGGGATTCGGAAATTTGGAAAGGGGGCCTTTATATAGAGGTAGAGGGAGCTAGGAGGCTCCAAATGAGGTGCGGTTTTCGGCCACGCGATCGTGATCGAACGACCTAGGTGATGGAAGAGGTTTAGGTGGGTTTTGGTCCACTTTGGAGGGGTGTTGGGCTGCAACACACATGAGGCCTTTTCGGTCCCTCGGTTAACCGTTGGAGTATCAAACGAAGTCCAAATGGTACGAAACTTGACAAGCGGTCTACCAGTAGTAAACCAAGGCCGCATGACAAGTTCCGGTCCAATACGAAAACATTTAACACCCGCACACAAAAAGAGGTAGAAAGGGACACCGGAGGACATAGGAGCGCGGGAATGCAAAACGGACAACGGGGAAAATGCTCGGATGCATGAGAGGAACACGTATGCAAATGCGATGCACATGATGACATGATATGAGATGCATGACAAAGACAAAAGCACACGAGACAAAAACCCGACAACGAGGAAATAAAATAACTTAGTGCCGGAAATGGCAAGAGTTGGAATACAAATATGGCAGGTTACATACGGGGTGTTACAACACTCCACCACTACGAAAGGATCCCGTCCCGTGATCTAGGACTAGAAAAACTCCGGGTACTCAGAACGGAGGTGATCCTCGCATTCCCAGGTGGCTTCACGGTCAGAATGATGTGACCACTTGACTTTGAGGAATTTGATAGACTTGTTGTGAGTCTTGCGTTCAGTTTCTTCAAGAATAGCAACGGGGTGCTCATGATAAGACAGGTCTTCCTGGAGATCAATCTCTTCGAAGTCGATGGTGCGGTCAGGGGTCTTGAAGCACTTGCGGAGTTGAGACACGTGAAACACGTCGTGCACGTTTGCAAAGTTGGAGGGAAGCTCAAGTTGATAGGTGAGATCGCCTCTTTTGCCAATGATCTTGAAAGGACCCACGTATCTAGGGGAAAGCTTCCCTTTGATACCGAAGCGACGAGTACCTTTCATTAGAGAGACGCGGAGGTAGACATGGTCTCCGATCTCGAAAGCCAAGTCACGATGCTTGCTATCATAGTAACTCTTCTGGCACGATTGCGCGGCTTTGAGATTTTCCCGAATGACTTGGCACATTTCTTCCGCCTCTGTGATCAATTCATTGCCAAGAAGTTGGCGTTCACCAGTCTCTGACCAGTTAAGAGTATGGCACTTCCTGGCATAGAGAATCTCGAATGGGGCCTTGCCCGAACTCGCTTGGAAGCTGTTGTTGTAGGAGAACTCGGCATATGGAAGATGTCTTCCCACTTCATATCGAAAGAGATGACACAAGCCCTGAGCATATCTTCAAGAATTTGATTGACTCACTCGACTTGGCCACTAGTTTGAGGATGAAAGGTTGTGCTGAAGCGGATGTTGGTGCCCATGGCCTTCTGAAAAGAATCCCAAAACTTGGAGCTGAAGATGCTGCCATGGTCTGAAGAAATCAACTGTGGAATGCCGTGCAGCGAGACAATCCTGGAGGTATATAGCTCTGCCAACTGAGCTGCTATGATAGATTCTTTGATAGGAAGAAAATGAGCCACTTTAGTGAGCTTGTCGATGACAACGAAGATAGCATCATTGCCACGCTTGGACTTTGGAAATCCAGTTACAAAGTCCATCTCAATATGGTCAAACTTCCATTCTGGAATGGCAAGAGGTTGGAGGAGACCAGCTGGTCCTTGGTGTTCTGCTTTCACTCTTCCGCAGACATCACATTCATTCACGAACTGAGTAATCTCACGCTTCATTAGAGTCCACCAATACGACTGCTTGAGGTCCTGGTACATCTTTGTACTTCCAGGGTGAATAGAGAGGAGTGAATTGTGAGCCTCATTCATAATGACTTTGTGAAGGTCACCTTTAGGAACAACAATGCGATCCTCGAAGAATAGAGTATCCTTGTCATCAAGGCGATAGCACTTGTACTTGGGTTGACTCTTGGCAATCCCAATCTTCACCTTCTTCACCATAGCATCAAGAAGTTGAGCCTCGCGAATCTGATATTCCAAAGTAGGAGAGACTTGGAGGTTGGCGAGAAATCCTTGAGGAACAACTTGTAGATTGAGTTTGCGGAAAGCTTCACAAAGCTCTGGTTGGTAAGGCTTGAGAATCAAACAGTTGCAGTAAGCCTTCCTGCTCAATGCGTCAGCAATTACATTGGCCTTGCCTGGAGTATATTCGATACTCGGATTATACTCTTAAATCATTTCGACCCAACGAGTCTGCCTGAGGTTGAGGCTTAGCTGAGTGAAGATGTACTTGAGACTCTTGTGATCAGTGAAGATGTCCACTTTTCTTCCCAATAAGAGATTTCTCCAAGTTAAAAGATCATGGACAACTGCCGCCAACTCGAGGTCATGAGTGGGGTAGTTCTTTTCATTGGGCTTCAACTGGCAAGATGTATAGGCCACAACTTTCTTCTCTTGCATCAACACTGCACCAAGACCTTGAAGGGAAGCATCACAGAAGACCTCGAACGGTTTGGATTCATCAGGAGTCAGAACTGGAGCAGTGACTAACTTCTCTTTCAGGGTGTTGAAAGCGATGTCACATTCAAGAGACCAGACGTACTTCGCATGCTTCTGGAGAAGGTTGGAAAGAGGCTTCGCGATCTTAGAGAAGTTCTCAACGAACCTTCGACAATAGCTTGTGAGACCAAGGAAGCTGTGGAGTTGCTTCATGTTCTGAGGTGGTTCCCAATTCACAATTGCAGACACCTTCTCGGGATTAACAGCTATGCCCTTGGAGGAGATGATATGCCCAAGGTAGAGAACCTCATCGAGCCAAAACTCGCACTTTGAAAACTTCGCATAGAACTGATGTTCTCTGAGTTTGTCCAGAACCAATCTCAAATGCTTGGCATGATCCTCCTTGTTCTTGAAAAAGACCAAAATGTCATCGAGGTAGACCAAGACGAAGTTGTTTCTGTAGGCAATGAAGATGAAGTTCATCATGCGGGAGAATGTTGGAGGAGCGTTGACGAGGCCGAAAGACATGACAGTGTATTCATATGAACCATAGCTTGTTCTGAATGTTGTCTTGGGGATATCTTCTTCACGAATGCGAATCTGATGATAGCCCATATGGAGATCAAGCTTGGAGAATACTTGAGCACCTTTGAGTTGTTCAAACAGCTCGTTGATGTTGGGAAGTGGGTACTTGTTCTTTATGGTCTTCTTGTTCAATGGATGGTAGTCGACACAAATTCGGTCCATTACATCCTTCTTCTTGACGAAAAGAACACCACAACCCCATGGAGAAGAACTTGGTCGGATGAGACCCATACGCTCTTGAATATCGAGTTGCTTCTTCAGATCCTTCAACTCTTCAGGTCCAAGCTTGTAAGGACGTTTGCAAACAGGTTCCGTGCTAGGCTCAAGATCGATGACGAATTCAACTGGCCGGTGCGGAGGCATTCCTGGAAGCTCTTCTGGAAAGACGTCTTGATATTCACAAACGACTGGAATCTGAGAGATGGCATCCAGCTCGCCCTTCTCGTTGAGAGAAAATAGTCGGATGATATCATCACGAGCGGCAAAAACGATTACATCCTCAGACGAATGTGTCAATTGAATCTTCCTGGCAGCACAATCAAGCTGAGCCTTGTGCTTAGAAAGCCAGTCCATTTCGAGAATAAGATCAATATCCGAATTACCAAGGACCATTGGAGAAGAAAGAAACTTATAGTCGCCCAACGTGATAGTAACATTTGGAACCACCAAACTGGCACTCAAACGTTTACCCGGAGAAACGATATCCATTGATTTGCCCAAATGAGAAGAAACGAATTCATTCTTGGCAAAAAAATGGCTTTGACATGAAACAATGTGATGCACCAGTGTCAAAAAGAACTTTTGCATAAATATCATTAACAGGAAGGTTACCCATTATCACATTTGACGAGTCATCTGCCTGAGCTGCGTTCAACAAGTTGACCTTGGCGTGCATGGGATTATGCTTGACCACTGCGATGCTGGCAGATCTCACACGAGGAGGGGGAGGAAGACACCTCTGATTGAAGCATTTGTTGGCATAGTGACCCTTCTACTGACACTTGTTGCACGTGACCTCTGAAAGCGGACGGTGATACGGAGCACTTGATCTTGGAGCTTGAGACGAAGTCTTGTTCTGAAAGCCGGGGTGGGGGGGGGGGGAAGATCCATTGCCACCTTTGCTCTTCTGCTGATAAGACTGACGGAACGGAGGAGGAGGAGGCAACCAATACTTTTGCTGCTTAGAAGCCACTTGAGTTGAGGAAGAAGGAGTTGCATCTCTGACTCGCTTCTTGGAAGCATCGCACTTGAGTTGAGCAATCTCTTGTTTCAGTGCCATGTTGTAAAACTCATCGTACTTCTGAGGCTCGAAAAGCACAAGAGCAAGTTGAAGATCTTCTCTGAGGCCACCTCTGAACTGGTAAATCATGCTCTTCTCATCGGGGACGTCCTGCTTGGCGAAACGAGCGAGCTTCTGGAACATGATGTTATACTGGTAAACAGACAAGCTGCCTTGCTTCAGGTTGCGGAATTCGTCACGCTTGCTCTCAACAACACTCTGAGGAATGTGGTGAGCTTTGAAGTCTTGAAGGAATTCATCCCAGGTAATCACACGGACTCCTCTGAAATCTTTGTATTGCTGAAACCATTCCGCAGCTTGGTCTTTGAGTTGGAAGGAGGCAAACTTGACAAAGTCCTTAGGCCTGACGTTGCTGCACTCGAAATGCTTGCAGATATCCATGAGCCAATCATCAGCGCCTGTTGCCTCAACACAGTTGCTGAAGGTCTTTGGCTGGCTAGCGAGGAATTGGTTGAGTGTAGCAAACTGATTCTGATTGTTGCCATGGCCATGATTCCCTTGGTTGCGCTCTTGCAAAATTTGCATGATCAGCTGCATGTTTGCATTGGTAGCAGCCATCACAGCTTGCCATGCCTCCGGAGGTGGAGGTGGTGGTGGCGGATCAAGATTCGGAGTCGTACGTGTTGGAGGAGCCATCCTGGAGAGGGTGACATCCGTTAGCTTCTTGACAGACATATATTCAAGCTGAATCAAATGGATCGAAATTGCAACATATAGTCTTAACATCCGAACAAAATGAACGAATGAAATTCCAATTGAAATGGTCACGTTTCCATAAATTGAGAAGCCACTTAGATAGAGGTAGAAGAAATAAAACAACAAGGTACGGACAAGAACAAATACTTGGTGAGGATTACCCAATCACAAACTAAATATCCGCGGAAGAAATACTAGAGCTACAAGAATTCCCACCTATAAAACTCCCGAACCTTTCCGGTTATGCAATCAGGTGTTGGGGATACAGGGGAAGCATAATATCTCACGCAAAGCTAGCAAATCCTGCATCCAGCTGTATCCATCCTTCAACACATAACCAAGAAACCTTCGGAAATCATTTACCTCAACCTTCGAAAAGCATCCGTTATACGAGTTATGGCAATACTCCCGAACTCCCGCCCCAGTACTGGGTGGCGTCGAGGTTATCTCAAAAACAACTGCATAAAAGAGATTTTCGATGTTGGCGAAAATCAGGTATTCCAGAATTGCAACGATAAAATTGTGACGACAACACCTCGGAGCTCAACTCCCCGGCACACTGCCACAACCCCTAAATGTCAGGAGGCACCAAGAACAATGTTCTCGTCACAAAACCATCGGAACGATTCCAAGATACCTGCGTGATCCTAAAAAAAATTTAGTGAAGTTTGAGAAGAGAAGAGTTAAAAATCTACGTCAGGATGCCTCACCAGAGCGACGAAGGGACTGAGGAGTAAAAAGAATCCTACTCTCTGATATATATAATCCTAAATGAGTCAAAACATTTTTCTAGACTGAACAACGCCAGCGATTCGATCAAGCAGGGGGCTCCTAAAGTCGGGGAAGGCTCTGATTACCAACTTGTAACGCCCTCGATGCGGCTATATCTCCCACGTGTCGAAGCACGACTTAGAGGCATAACCGCATTGAAAGCAATGTCGCAAGTGAGGTAATCCACAATAGCCCATGTAATACAATAAGGGAAAATGTACATAGTTGGCTTACACTTGCCACGTCACACGAATAGCATAAATAAGTCATTACATTCATCCAAATACACTCAAGGTCCGACTACGGAACCAAAATGAAGATAAACCCCAAATGCAACATAGTCCCCGATCGCCCCAACTGGGCACCACTACTGATCATCTGGGAAAGACACGTAGTATCGTCCTGAGTCCTCATCGAACTCCCACTTGATCTCAGTTGAATCACCTGGAGCGGTATCATCGGTCCCTGCATCTGGTTTTGGAAGTAATATGTGAGTCACGGGGACTCAGCAATCTCACACCCTCACGATCAAGACTATTTAAGCTTATAGGAAAGGTAAAAGGTATGATGTGGAGCTGCAGCAAGCGACTAGCATATATGGTGGCTAACATACACAAATGAGAGCGAGAAGAGGATGCAAAGGCACGGTCAATGAACTATGATCAAGAAGTGATCCTAGCACAACCTACGATCAAACATAACTCGAGACCGTGTTCTCTTCCCGGACTCTGCCGAAAACAGACTATCACAGCCACACACTCTGTTGATTCATTTTAATTAAGTTTAGTTTAAGGTTATCTACAACCGGGCATTAACAAATTCCCATCTGCCCATAACCGCGGGCACGGCTTTCGAAAGATCAAATCCCTGCAGGGGAGTTCCAACTTAGCCCATCACAAGCTCTCACAGTCAACGAAGGATATTCCTTCTCCCAAGACAATCCGATCAGACTCGGCATCCCGGTTACAAGACATCTCGACAATGGTAAAACTAAACCAGCAAAGTCGCCCGAATGTGCCGACAAATCCCGATAGGAGCTGCACATATCTCGTTCTCAGGGCACACTCGGATAGGTCAAGCTACAAGTAAAACCAACCCTCAAGTTGCCCCGAGGTGGCCCCACTGGCTGCCCATTTCGGACCAACACTCAGAGGAGCACTGGCCCGGGGGGTTTAAATAAAGATGACCCACGGGCTCCGGAAACCCAACGGAAAAAGAGGCTAGGTGGCAAATGGTAAAACCAAGGTTGGGCATTGCTGGAGGAGTTTTATTCAAGGCGAACTGTCAAGGGGTTCCCATTATAACCCAACCATGTAAGGAACGCAAAATCAAGGAACATAACACCGGTATGACGGAAACTAGGGCGGCAAGAGTGGAACAAAACACCAGGCATAAGGCCGAGCGTTCCACCCTTTACCAAGTATATAGGTGCATTAAGATAGATAGACACGATATAATAATGATATCCCAACAATAAACATGTTCCAACAAGGAACAAACTCCAATCTTCACCTGCAACTAGCAACGCTATAAGAGGGGCTGAGCAAAGCGGTAACATAGCCAAACAACGGTTTGCTAGGACAAGGTGGGTTAGAGGTTTGACATGGCAATATGGGAGGCATGATAAGCAAGTTGTAGGTATGGTAGCATAGGCTTAGCAAAAGAGCGAGCATCTACCAAGCAAAGATAGAAGTGATTTCGAGGGTATGGTCATCTTGCCTGCAAAGTTCTCCAAGTTGACGTTAGCTTGATCCTCGTAAACGTACTCAACGGGCTCCTCGATCACGTACTCGTCTCCCGGCTCTACCCAAGGAAGAACAACAAGCAAAGGGAGACACAATCAACCACGTGAAATGCACAAACAACATGATGCAAGACATGGCATGATATGCGGGATGCGGTATGTGATGCATATGCATGATTCGGAAAAGAATGATTGACCCTGGCATAAACTTGGAAAAACCAAGAGTGCCACTAGAAAGAGGAGTTGATTTTGGTTGAAATCGATATAAAGATCACCGGAATCGGATGCATGGTTTGGAAATGACAAGCAAAACAAGATATGGCACCGGTCTGCGATTAACAGCACGAGACCATCTAAATGCATCAAGAACAACATGCTACAGCACTCTAACATAGCAAAAAAATACATGGCAGGGATCCACTCATGATGCTTGATAAAAGATGAACACTGAGCTACGGCTAATTCACTCAATAGCAGGTTCAAACAAGCATGTCAAAAGTGCAAAAGATATCAGGTTTCAGACTTTGTGAAATTTAACACCATGTTAGGAATTTAACATCAGGAAGCAATGTTCAGAGCACGAAAACAACATGCTACAGGAACATATCATGGCAAACCAAGGCATGGTATGAAGCTACTCAAAGCATACAACAAAAGTCCCTTACCGACCATAAGCCAAAAGGGATCAGAAAATACAATTGCAACCACGTGAACATAGCAATTATCGTCAGCAGATTCAAACTCGGTGAAAACTGGAACATGGCAAAACAGATATCAAGTAGACATGTTTATGAGCTCGATGCACTCACTACGAGGCAAGACATGACAAACTAAGCATACACCCAGCAAGTAGACATGGCATAGAATCTACACATGGCAAGAACAACATCATAGCATGCATGGATCAACTACAACAAGCTCGGCAAAATTGCTAAACATGATAACAATCTGCCAGGAACATTTTATAGCAAAAGTAGAGCTCGATTGACTCAAGCTAGGGTGCTCCATAATAGCAAACAAAGACATGGATGGATAGAGCACCACAATATCTACAAAACATCCTTACTGATCACGCTCAAAAGAGGCACGGATCACTTGGTAGCAACATGAGCACATGGCATAAAAATTACAGCAGGAAAAGGACTTAGTGAAATTCTAAGTCCCTGAAATCAGCAACATTAAGTGAGCTACTTTGCATGCTTGTGCTAGTCACCACAGAGATCACAAAAATACATGGCATACACTCATGTAAAGATGGCATGGCATACTTCAAAACTCGTGTAGGGCTCAAGTTCATAGGAGGCACACATTAATCATGGCAAAAATGACAAAAGTGCATTTGCTGATAATAATCTAAAACTAACATCACATAGCCCTCTTCCAACAGCATTTAGAGCATCAAGGTGGGCTCAAATGAACATGATGCAATGAGATGAAATAAAGTACTAGTCGAGACGAACATTTTGATATGCTACACACACGAATTGGAGCAACGGTTGCAGAGTTATGACCTGACGAAGATCGCATAAAATATCTGGGATTTAGGGTTAGGGTCAACCGAAACAGATCTAGATCGGGCCGGCACTCTAGCAGCTCGCGAATCTCGCCGGAAATGGAGCCACGGTGGCCGGAGGAGAGGGACTTCCGGAGGGGCTCGCCGGCTGGTGGAGGACGTCGCCGGAGCTCCGGGAGTGGCGCGGTAAGGTGCGGTCAGCGGAGGCGAGGTTGGTGGCGATGACCGGAGCGGCGCGGCGTCGGGCTCCGGCGGAACTCCGGCCCGAGTCCGGCGAGGTCGGTGGCGGCGCCGGGCGCCGGACTGCGAGGTGAAGACGGTGGTGCGCGGGCGGATGAGGAGGCGGCGGCTTGGGCCGGGTGGCCGGCTCTGGGCTCCCCGGGCCGCGCGGTGGAGAGGGTCCGGCGGGACATGTGTCAACGTCCGGTTGGTTGTGGGCGTCGGCGGGGAGGTGTCCAGCGCGCAGAGAGGCGGGGAGCTAGGGGTAGGGGTGTAGGGATCCGGAAATTTGGAAAGGGGGCCTTTATATAGAGGTAGAGGGAGCTAGGAGGCTCCAAATGAGGTGCGGTTTTCGGCCACGCGATCGTGATCGAACGGCCTAGATGATGGAGGAGGTTTAGGTGGGTTTTGGGGCACTTTGGAGGGGTGTTGGGCTGCAACACACGCAAGGCCTTTTTGGTCCCTCGGTTAACCGTTGGAGTATCAAACGAAGTCCAAATGGTACGAAACTTGACAGGCGGTCTACCAGTAGTAAACCAAGACCGCATGACAAGTCTCGGTCCAATCCGAAAACGTTTAACACCAGCACACGAAAAGAGGGAGAAAGGGACACCGGAGGACATAGGAGCGCCGGAATGCAAAACAGACAACGGGGAAAATGCTTGGATGCATGAGACGAACACGTATGCAAATGCGATGCACATGATGACATGATATGAGATGCATGACAAAGACAAAAGCACATGATACAAAAACCCGACAACGAGGAAATAAAATAACTTAGTGCCAGAAATGGCAAGAGTTGGAATACAAATATGGCAGGTTACATACGGGGTGTTACAGCTTGCGCCTATGATGGAGTGAGGGATTATGGTACTTAGGGGGGTGCGTGTCACATGGAGAGAGAACAAGGGCGGAGAGTGTTGGATGGGTCTATATGTATAGCACGAGTGAGACATGTGTATGTGTGAACCAGGGAGATATAAGGCCGGTTTGGCTTGCGTCCTGAGCATCTTTTGCCTGGCCTGGGGTTGTGGCTAGATTTCATGCATGCTTGTTTGGTTGCTACCCTGTGAAAAAGAAAGCCCGCCTGGCCTGGGTTCCCTTGCACTTTAATTAGCCTGGCTGAACTCCAGACACTGCAAGTAGCCTAGCCCAGGCGACCGATTTCGAACGCCTGGCGGTGCCTGGTCGTGTGGCCACGAGGCTAACAGCAACATGGATGGATATTAGCATTAAATAATTGATGCATGTATTGATTGATGGGACGTTGATGCTTTTCCTGGCCCAGGCATGAACCAAACACTTTAGCACCACACAAGCCTGGCCAGGCAGAAATATTTTACATCTCACATCCACACCAGGCAGTACTGGCCATCAAGGCATGAGGGTCAGGTCACGAACCAAACTGACTAATAAAGTTTGAGAGAGACTGAGGAGCCCCGATAAGGTTGAGTGGTGCGTCAGATAGCTGAGATGGGGAAAGAGATATTCCATCCGCTCGATAATGCAGTGCATGTAAATTTTCTAGAAGTCAAACTTTGGAAACTTTGATCAGGTTTACACAAATGTTATTTATATCTACAATACCAAAGATACATCATACAAAACTACATCTCATGGTGAATCTAATGGTATATATTTGTCGTACTAGATGTAATTCTTTTTCTCCAAGTACATGGTCAAACTTTGTGATGTTTGACTTTTTAATAAATCTATATGCTATGGACCGAGGAGAGTGCCTCAGTCGATACAGATCAAGTGTGTGTGAAGGAGAATGAGTAAGTGTGCAAAAAGAGTATGTGTGTGAAAGAGAAAGTGACAACAAACGATAAATTAGAGAGAGAGTGTGTGTTTTCGTTTCTTATGCGAACATATCACGCATGCATCTCCGAGATGGAAAAGCGAGGCAAGGAGATACACGAAGATAGCTAGTGTGTGATTGTTTGCAACGGAGAGAGACACCCCTGTAGCACATGTCCAATAGAGGTCTGGCCAACAAGGAACAAAGGTCGAGAGGGACACATGGATGGCATGGACGCATGGGGAGGGAGAGAGGGTGTGTTTGTGATAGAGAGATCCCATCGAGATCATGAGGGGACTATATGGGTGGGATGTCGGGACCCCGATCCTAAGTCACACCGATCTATCATGTAACACTTCATATCACTTTGCGGCCTCACGCACGGTATTCCCACGGGTGCCACCTTACCTGGCCCGGGACCGTTTGCGCCTTTTGGCTCACGTATATGATAGTGTCGCTAGTATCCATATGACAGAGAACCCGGGCCGACATGACTAGTCGTGAACCCAAAGTAGCACTAACTTACAGGGACGGGCATACATGAATCAACCTCGAGCATGTCGGTTAACAGCGTATGAATCCGGGCTGTAGCACTGGGCTAACAGGACTCCGGGAACCCGGGCTGTAGCAGGCTAGGCAGGACTCCGGATGTCACCGCGTGACATTTCACTGAAGGGACAGACACAGGAACGAAGTGAATCACATGCCGGCCAGTCAAGTGTTCTGGAGCAGTAGTGCTGGGCTAGCAGGACTCCGGTGAGCCGGGCTGTAGCGGACTACTATGGCTCATGGAAGCACAAGACTACATTTCCCCATAAGAGAGGCTACCAGGGATAAACAACTAGGTTGTCGGATCCCACACATAGCAGTACACATTACACGTACGCATAACATGCAAGTATGTGTTGTACAACATGGCATCACAACATAACTCAAACTCATATATATAAAGGCCCAGAAGAGCCACATAGCATTCAATACAAACAGGGGTCTCATGACCCATCATCCAGAGCATACAAGCAACGGAAGCATTACATGTCTGAGTACAGACAACTACAAAAGGAAAAGACTAAGAAGCCTGACTAAACACGACCCTCCCAAGGGTACAAGATCGTAGCTGGGATACAAGCTACTCGTCGAAGTCACTAGAGTAACCAACTGCAAAACATAAATAAGCAAACGTGAGTAAAAAGGTACTCAGCAAGTCTTACATCAGAACTATCTACATATGCAACATTATCAACAAAGGGGGTGGTGGAGTTTTAACAGCACCAGGCCAGCTTTGACTCAGTGGCTAACCAATACTACGAGTATCAGAAACTTCTTTGAGGTGAGAAGACGCACACGAGTCCACATATTCACCATATCAATACTCCACTATGGATCCGTTCCCGTCTCCCTACGAGAAGGCCATCCATAGCACTCACGCTTATCTTGCGGATTTTAGAGTATCCACTTCAAGTTGTCTATGTACTACATAAGTCCTCCAAGTTTCCATATCCGAGGAAAACGGCTATTCGAATAGATAATGTTAACCCTGCAGGGGTGTACTTCTTCACACACGCTCTCGCCACTTATAGCCCTGTACACGTCATGTACCTCGGCAACCTTCAAGCGGAAGCCGGGCGAGGGTGTCGGCCACGACCTAACTAACCACACAAGTCTCTCGTCCAAGTTTATCGCCTATTCGGGTTCCATCCGCAAGGAGATTCGGCCGGGGTGTCTCTCACGGCCCCAAATGATGTGTGCAGGGTTCCCAAGCCCACCATCCGGGTGCCACTTGGTACACCGTGCCACGGTGCCTAGTCTGTCCCAAGCCCATCCCGTCGAACACCACCTGGTAGACAAGTAGCACTACCTACAAACGCCAGAAACTAGTTGCAACTCCTGGACAGAGATCAAGTGGATTAATAAGCCGAGAGGGGCCGGATAACCGGAACCCAATGTGTGGTAGTAACTGGACTTGGATAACATACACAGAACTCAGTGCTTAAGGACGGTTCCAATGAGACAACCCACCATGTACTCCTACATGGCCTCTCATCGCTACCTTTTCCAAAACATGTTCACACACTTAGCCTTTACCGGTAGGACATGTTCACCACTCCGATTCATTCCCGATGAATCAGACCTGACACAACTCTAAGCATAGCTAGCATAAAGAAAAACAAGCATGGATGAGTAGGCACATCAAGGCTCAAGCAACTCCTACTCATGCTAGTGGGTTTCAACTATTTACTGTGGCAATGACAGGTCATGCAGAGGAATGGGTTCAGTTACCGCAGCAGAAAGTAGCAGTTTGAATCGTTGTTGTCCTAATGTAGTATAAAGAGCAGGAGCGAGAGAGTGGGATTTATCGAAATGCTCAAGGGGGGTTGCTTGCCTGATAGATCCACGAAGAAGCACTGCTCCTTAGACAGGTACTCGGGACACCTTCCAGAGTGGAACCTATCGAGAAGAAACGGTGCCGGTGATCAACACACAAACAAATGCAACAAAATGATGCATGAACATGACATGTGCAAATGCTAGTGTTTGGGCTAATGCAAGTTGCAACCAATTGGTTGAAGCCCATTTCAATCAAAGATTCAAATGCAAATTCAAAATGAAGCATTTAAAATGCCCATATTATGTTTTCACTTATACAGCATGTATAAGTTGGTTTTTCATGCATGTAACTGGCATAAATGGATTCCTTGCATTTTTCTGATAATTTTTCATATATAATTTATTTCATTCTGAGCTACGGTTGAATTATTATGAATTTTTGAAGTTTAGGTAATATTCTGGAATTTCCTGAGTTAAAATAATTCCAGAAAAAGAATAACTGAGCCAGCACTACGTCAGCATGACGTAAGCGAGTCAACGGGGCTGACCAGGTCAAACCTGACCAGTGGGTCCCACTGGTCAGTGACCCAGTCAACTAACTAAGTTAGTTAGTCCTAACTAACTGGGCAGGGCCCACTAGTCAGTGACTGTAGTAGCTAACCTAGTTAGTTAATTAGTGCTAACTATAGTATTTAGTCGGGCGGGGCCCGCAAGTCAGTGAGAGAAAGGGGGGAGGTCAAACTGGGTTGTGGGGTCAACCCACGCCGGTCAAAAGTTGGCGGTCACCGGCGTTTAGCCGCCGGCGAGTCTGAACGCGGCGGTGCGCTGCGGGTTGTGCCTACAGGGGGCCATTTGGCGCGCGGAGTACAGGTACGGGATGCGGACGCTCGTCCGCATCCAGCCATGGTGGTGGCGCGGCCAGGGAGCGGCCGGAGTGGCGCCGGCGACGACGAGTGCGGCGGCCGGAGCTCGGGTGCGCGTGGAGTTGGCATTGTGGGGTGCAAGCGGGCAAGGGGTGGCGCTAGCGAGGCTTAGCGCGGGGCAGCAAGCTCGGTGGACACGCGTCTGGGACCAAATGGTCACCTGAGCGTTGCCGCCGACGAGCTCGGGCGGCGGCGCGGTTCGGTCGACAAGGGGGCGACGGCTGCGGGGTGTAAACGAGCTCGGGAAGAGGGGGAACAGACGCAGAATCTCACAATGGAGGCGACGGTATGGTCAGCGGGCTCGGGGACGAGTCAGAGACGACGGACGGGCGCCGGCGATCTCGGCGGCCAAGAGGTTGAAGACGATGGTGATGACGTCGCTATGGCGCGCCCCGGCTCGCTTGGCTCGATGGAGATGACGAAGACGATGTCGTGGAGCTCCTGGGCATGTCCGGGGGGCAAGGGGGAGGCAATGGCCGCGGCAACGGCGAGCGGTGGCGTCGGCTGCGCTCGGGTGCGGGCGAGAGAGGGTGACAGAGGAGAGGAGAAGCACGGGGGAGAGTGAGAGGGGGTCGGGGAGGCTGCGTGGCGTCTCCAGGGACGCCCAGAGGAAGGCGGCAAGCAGGAGGTGGCCGGGCGTGCGCCGGCGTGCGTCGGCCACGCACTCGGCGTCCTCCTGGTGCGGTGGAGAAGACGACTGGCAGGGCCGGCCAGCTGGGCCGCCAGTGCCAGGCCTCAGGTAAGGCCCAGGTAAGCCTTTTCCCTTTTTTTGTTTTTTTTCTATTTCTGACATTTGTTTTTGACTTGAAAATAAATACCAGCACAAATATAAAAATGTTGAGATTCCTTGTGACCACTAGTTATAATATACCAGAGGCCCTCACCAAATTCCAACATTTTTGGAGCCTCTAAAATATTTATATTATTTTAAACAACTCCAATTCAAATACATATGGGTTCATTCAAAAATCCAAAATGTCTAGCAAAAATGTGCATCACCCCTGGTTGTTGTTTCCAACATTTTCCAAAGACCATGAACATTTTTGAAAAGCATTTTGGGTTCATTGAAATTCCATTTTTAATTTGAACCTATTTGAATTTGCTTTGGTGCTAGGGTTTGAAACATCCCCATTTCAACTTCATTTGAAATTTAAACATGATGCACAAAGCAAGCCTAGGTCATACCAGAACTAGGGATGTGACAACTCGCCCCCACTCGAAAAAATCTCGTCCCGAGATTCAGGAGTTGGCGTAAAGAAAGCGGGGTACTCAAGTCGAAGACGATCTTCTCGCTCCCAGGTAGCATCTCTCTCGGAATGATGAGACCACTAAACCTTGAGAAACTTGATGTTATGACGTCGAGTGACACGCTCTGCTTGATCCAGAATGCGAACGGGGTACTCTCGATAAGTCAGGTTATCTTGGAGATCAAGCGTTTCGTGGTCCACTACGCGGATGGGATCCGAGAAGCAACGCCTGAGTTGAGAGACGTGGAAGACATCATGAACTCGAGAAAGATGTGGGGGTAGTTCCAATTGGTAGGCAACCTCTCCTCGTTTAGTGAGAATGCTAAAAGGACCAATGTAATGAGGAGCCAACTTGCCCTTGATACCGAAACGATGGGTACCCTTCAAAGGAGTAACCCGAAGGTAAGCCTTGTCGCCAACTTCATAAGCCACTTCTTTATGACGGCGGTCATACTGGCTCTTTTGACGAGATTGGGCTGTTTTCAAATTCTCACGAATGATGCGAACTTGCTCTTCTGCCTCCTGGATCATATCCGGTCCAAAGAATTGTCTTTCACCGGTTTCTGACCAGTTCAAAGGTGTTCGACATCTTCGTCCATACAGAATCTCGAAGGGTGCTTTCTTAAGACTGGATTGGTGGCTACTGTTATAAGCAAACTCGGCAAAGGGAAGACATTTCTCCCAATCCATACCGAATGAGATAACGCAAGCTCTAAGCATGTCTTCAAGAATTTGGTTGACCCTTTCCACCTGACCACTTGATTGAGGGTGGAAAGCAGTACTGAAGGAAAGATGGGTGCCCATGGCAGTTTGGAAACTTTCCCAGAAATGAGAGGTGAAAAGACTGCCACGGTCTGAATTGATCTCTAGTGGAACACCATGGAGTGACACTATTTGGGAGATATATAAGTCAGCGAGCTGACTAGCAGTGATAGTCTCTCGAACAGGTAGGAAGTGAGCCACTTTGGAAAGACGGTCAATGACTACGAAGATAGCATTATTTCCTTTCTTGGTCCCGGGAAAGCCGGTGATGAAGTCCATACCAACTTTGTCCCATTTCCACTCGGGAATAGCTAAAGGTTGAAGGGTGCCAGCAGGTCTCTGATGCTTTGCCTTAACGCGACGACAAACATCACAGTTGGCAATATACTGAGCGATTTCTCTCTTCATCCTAGTCCACCAGAACCTCTGGCATAGGTCCTGATACATATTTGTACTACCAGGATGAATCGTGAGAGGGGATTCATGGGCCTCCTTAAGGATCAGTTGCTGCATCTGTTGACATTTGGGAACCACCAAACAGTTTCCAAAATAAACAACACCTCGTTTATCCATAGAGAAACAGCCAGCAACTCCTTTGGAAATATTCTTCTTGATCCGGGAGATTCCCGTATCATGCTTCTGAGCCTCTATGATCTGATCCGTAAGGGTAGGTTTTGCCACCAAGGTAGAAAGGGAACCACGAGGAGCGATGTGAAGGTTAAGCTTACAGAATTCCTCATGGAGGGGTGGTTGACATTGTTGCAACATGAGGTTGTTGCAATAGAATTTACGACTTAAAGCATCAGCCATGACATTGGCTTTGCCTGGGGTGTAGGTGATTCCTAAGTCGTAATCCGAGATCAACTCCAACCAACGTCTCTGTCTGAGATTCAGATCCGGTTGGGTGAAGATATACTTGAGACTATGATGGTCAGTGTAGATTTCGCAACGGTTACTAAGAAGGTAATGTCGCCAAGTCTTAAGTGCATAGACTACGGCTGCAAGCTCCAGATCATGTGTGGGATAATTTTCCTCATGTGGATGCAACTGTCGAGATGCATAGGCAATCACATGACGATCCTGCATAAGAATGCAACCTAGTCCTTGACGCGAAGCGTCGCAATAGATAACAAAGTCTTTAGTGAAATCCGGTGGCACGAGTATGGGCGCAGAAGTCAGGCGTCTTTTCAATTCCTGAAAACTATGCTCACACTGTGGGGTCCACTCAACCTTTTATCTTTCTTGAGAAGCTCCGTGAGGGGTTTGGCCACTTTGGAGAAGTTTTCAACGAAGCGGCGACAATAACTGGCTAGACCAAGGAAACTCCTAACTTGTTTGACCGTTTCGGGTGGAGTCCAATCAAGAACGGCTTTGACTCTCTCGGGATTGACAGCAATGCCCTTACCAAAGATCACGTGGCCCAGATAGGTCACTTCTGGCAACCAAAATTCACACTTGGAGAACTTGGCATAAAGGTGGTGCTCTCTGAGTTTTTCTAACACGAGTCTAAGATGTTCGGCTCTCTCTTCCTTGTTCTTCGAGTAAATAAGAATATCATCGAGATAAACCACGACGAACTTATCTAAGTACTCCATAAAGATCGAGTTCATCAAGCGGGAGAAAGTAGCTGGAGCATTGGTTAGGCCGAAAGACATCACGGTGTACTCGTATTGACCATAACGAGTGACAAAGGCCGTTTTGGAGATGTCCCCGTTTTTTATTTTGATTTGGTGGTAGCCTAACCTCAAATCCATCTTGGAAAAGACTGAGGATCCAGCGAGCTGATCATACAGATCGTTGATCCTGGGGAGCGGATACTTGTTCTTTATCGTGACCAAATTAACGGGACGATAATATACAACCATCCGATCCGTACCATCCTTCTTCTTGATGAAGAGGACAGGACAAGCCCAAGGAGAAGAACTGGGATGGATGAAACCCTTTTGCAAGGACTCATCAAGCTGTTTCTTAAGCTCGGCTAACTCCAAAGGTGCCATCTTGTATGGTCTCCTAGAGATTGGAACAGTTCCTGGGATAAGTTCTATGACAAACTCTACATCTCTATCAGGTGGGACACCTGGCAGTTCTTCTGGAAAAACATCCAGGAAGTCACGGACTACCGGAATATCTTCAAGGTCTGTAAGAGGGCTTCCATTAAGAGAATAGAGTTAACGCCTTGCAACTCTAGTAGAGACAGTGAGTATTTTGCCAGATGGATGTGTAAGTTGAACAGATCTAGTGTAACAATCGATCTTGGCATGATGAGCTGTCATCCAGTCCATACCCAAGATGATGTTAATATCTGAAGACTTGAGAGATATCAAAGAAGCAAGGAATACCAGTCTGTCAATAAGGATTTCATTACCATGGCTTACCTTAGAGGTTTGCCATATGGAACCAGGAGTCTGGATTATTAGTGGAGTCGGCATATCACAAAATGACATGTCGTGCAACCGAGCATAACCTTCGGATATGAAGGAGTGGGATGCTCCAGTATCGAACAGAACTGAAGCTGGGTGACAATTGACAAGAAGCATACCCAGTACGACGTCGGGATCATCTTGAGCTTCTGTAGCTGAGACATGGTGCACACATGCTCGTTCAATGGAGGTTGGCTTGGTATTGATCATCTTGACTGATGGCTTTTCACGGCCAACAGACCTCTCAGACTGGGGTGGAGAATAACTGGACTGAGGGCAGTCACGTGCATAGTGTCCCGGTTCTCCGCAGGTGAAGCAAGTTCCTGAGGTAGGACGTGGACCTACATTGGCAAGTGGTCCACTAATAGGCCTGGGTGGAGCACGTTGCTGAGTTGGGTGAGGCGCCACATCGGATGGCCTCGGTGCATATCCAGGTGGAAGAGCTGAGTTCGGAATCCAAATCCATTGCTTCTGAGAGCCAGAGCGGGAGGAAGAACCCAGATCACGGTTGTGCTTACGAGACTCCTCGTAAGTGAGCTGAGTTGTCTCTGCATTAATGGCCTTGTTCACAAGAGCCTGGAAAGTATCACAATGATGCAAGTGGAGATCATGACGCAACTTAGGGTTGAGACCCTTCCGGAACCTAGCATGTTTCTTAGCATTCGTCGACACTTCTTCTGTAGCATAGCGGGCGAGGCTTCCAAACTCTCTACTGTAAGCATCAACAGGAAGCTTACCCTGGGTAAAACTACAGAACTCTTCCCTCTTGCGGTCAATGAGAGCCTGAGGAATGTGGTGCTCACGGAAAGCCTCGGTGAAAACCTTCCACGTAGGAATCTGACCAGCTGGAAGCATAGCCTCATAGCTGTGCCACCAAATACTAGCAGGACCTTCCAGGTGATAGGTAGCATAGGTGACCTTGTCACCTTCAGCCACGTTCGCAGAAAGCAAATTGTGAGTGATGCTCCGGAGCCATTCATCCGCATCGAGTGGCTCAATGGAATGATGGAAAGTGGGTGGTTCCAGACCAATGAAGTCGGTGATGGAAACCAACTTCTTACACTGATGTGCCGTGTTCTGCTCAATCTGTGCCAGCAAGAGGTTAGTCTCACGCTTGTTCCTCTCAGATGCTAACAAGAACGCTGCCATCAAAGGCTGGTCAGGAGGATCCTCGTCCCTACCATCTCCGTGGTTCTTGCTATGAGCAACTGAACCTCGGTTAGCAGACGACATCCTGGCACAGAAACCAAGGAAACAAGGATGTAATTAGCATCGACATAAGGATGCGGAATGTAATGCAAAAAGCATTGGAAACTCTTGAAGTCCTAGGATAAATTCGGCAGCATAACGGCTGTAAATGCTCAAAAGGATTTTTGAGACATTCATCAAAGGAATAGCATAATCAATTAGCATCATAATATCAAGGTTCTGGGTCAAACTGAGGACACACGAAAGTAGTAGAACTGTACGAAGACACAACCCAACAATCCTAAGACTTTACGGTTTAGTAACACGTCATCCTGAGAGATAGAGGAGAAGCCTAGGCCTTAACCCTCATAGAAAAGAAGAGGCTGACTCAGAAAGAATGACATGAGGTAAAGGAGTAAAAAGAGCCTTACGTTCCCTTCCACAATCAATTCCCTTATATAACTACAGCATTTCTAGACTCAACTTCGACCAGTTTGGCTTGGTAATCCTACAGTCAGTCAGGCTCTGATACCAACGCTGTCGGGACCCCGATCCTAAGTCACACCGATCTAGCATGTAACACTTCATATCACTTTGCGGCCTCACGCACAGTATTCCCACGGGTGCCACCTTAACTGGCCTGGGACCGTTTGCGCCTTTTGGCTCACGTATATGATAGTGTCGCTAGTATCCATATGACAGAGAACCCAGGCCGACATGACTAGTCATGAACCCAAAGTAGCACTAACTTACAGGGACAGGCATACATGAATCAACCTCGAGCATGTCGGTCAACAGCGTATGAATCCGGGCTGTAGCACTGGGCTAACAGGACTCTGGGAACCCGGGCTATAGCAGGCTAGGCAGGACTCCGGATGTCACCACGTGACATTTCCACGAAGGGACAGACACAGGAACGACGTGAATAACATGCCGGCCAGTCAAGTGTTCTAGAGCAGTAGTGCTGGGCTAGCAGGACTCCGGTGAGCCGGGCTGTAGCGGACTACTATGGCTCATGGAAGCACAAGACTACATTTCCCCATAAGAGAGGCTACCAGGGATAAACAACTAGGTTGTCGGATCCCACACATAGCAGTACACATTACACGTACGCATAACATGCAAGTATGTGTTGTACAACATGGCATCACAACATAACTCAAACTCATATATATAAAGGCCCAGAAGAGCCACATAGCATTCAATACAAACAGGGGTCTCATGACCCATCATCCAGAGCATACAAGCAACGGAAGCATTACATGTCTGAGTACAGACAACTACAAAAGGAAAAGACTAAGAAGCCTGACTAAACACGACCCTCCCAAGGGTACAAGATCGTAGCTGGGATACAAGCTACTCGTCGAAGTCACTAGAGTAACCAACTGCAAAACATAAATAAGCAAACGTGAGTACAAAGGTACTCGCCAAGTCTTACATCAGAACTATCTACATATGCAACATTATCAACAAAGGGGGTGGTGGAGTTTTAACAGCAGCAGGCCAGCTTTGACTCAGTGGCTAACCAATACTACGAGTATCAGAAACTTCTTTGAGGTGAGAAGACGCACACGAGTCCACATATTCACCATATCAATACTCCACAATGGATCTGTTCCCGTCTCCCTACGAGAAGGCCATCCATAGCACTCACGCTTATCTTGCGGATTTTAGAGTATCCACTTCAAGTTGTCTATGTACTACATAAGTCCTCCAAGTTTCCATATCCGAGGAAAACGGCTATTCGAATATATAATGTTAACCATGCAGGGGTGTACTTCTTCACACACACTCTCGCCACTTATAGCCCTGTACACGTCATGTACCTCGGCAACCTTCAAGCGGAAGCCGGGCGAGGGTGTCGGCCATGACCTAACTGACCACACAAGTCTCTCGTCCAGGTTTATCGCCTATTCGGGTTCCATCCGCAAGGAGATCCGGCCGGGGTGTCGCTCATGGCCCCAAACGATGTGTGCAGGGTTCCCAAGCCCACCATCCAGGTGCCACTTGGTACACCGTGCCACGGTGCCTAGTCTGTCCCAAGCCCGTCCCGTCGGACACCACCTGGTAGACAAGTAGCACTACCTACAAATGCCAGAAACTAGTTGCAACTCCTGGACAAAGATCAAGTGGATTAATAAGCCGAGAGGGGCCGAATAACCGGAACCCAATGTGTGGTAGTAACTGGACTTGGATAACATACACAGAACTCAGTGCTTAAGGACGGTTCCAATGAGACAACCCACCATGTACTCCTACATGGCCTCTCATCGCTACCTTTACCAAAACATGTTCACACACTTAGCCTTTACCGGTAGGACATGTTCACCACTCCGATTCATTCCCGATGAATCATACCTGACACAACTCTAAGCATAGCTGGCATAAAGAAAAACAAGCATGGATGAGTAGGCACATCAAGGCTCAAGCAACTCCTACTCATGCTAGTGGGTTTCAACTATTTACTATGGCAATGACAGGTCATGCAAAGGAATGGGTTCAGTTACCGCAGCAGAAAGTAGTAGTTTGAATCGTTGTTGTCCTAATGCAGTATAAGGAGCATGAGCGAGAGAGTGGGATTTACCAAAATGCTCAAGGGGGGTTGCTTGCCTGATAGATCCACGAAGAAGCACTGCTCCTCAGATAGGTACTTGGGACACCTTCCGGAGTGGAACCTATCGAGAAGAAACGGTGCCGGCGATCAACACACAAACAAATGCAACAAAATGATGCATGAACATGACATGTGCAAATGCTAGTGTTTGGACTAATGCAAGTTGCTACCAATTGGTTGAAGCCCATTTGAATCAAAGATTCAAATGCAAATTCAAAATGAAGCATTTAAAATGCCCATATTATGTTTTCACTTATATAGCATGTATAAGTTGTTTTTCATGCATGTAACTGGCATAAATGGATTCCTTGCATTTTTCTGATAATTTTTCATATATAATTTATTTCATTCTGAGCTACGGTTGAATTATTATGAATTTTTGAAGTTTAGGTAATATTCTGGAATTTCCTGAGTTAAAATAATTCCAGAAAAAGAATAACTGCGCCAGCACTACGTCAGCATGACGTAAGCGAGTCAACGGGGCTGACCAGGTCAAACCTGACCAGTGGGTCCCACTGGTCAGTGACCCAGTCAACTAAGTTAGTTAGTCCTAACTAACTGGGCAGGGCCCACTAGTCAGTGACTGTAGTAGCTAACCTAGTTAGTTAATTAGTGCTAACTATAGTAGTTAGTCGGGCGGGGCCCGCAAGTCAGTGAGAGAGAGGGGGGAGGTCAAACTGGGCTGTGGGGTCAACCCACGCCGGTCAAAAGTCGGCGGTCACCGGCGTTTAGCCGCCGGCGAGTCCGAACGCGGCGGTGCGCTGCGGGTTGTGCCTACAGGGGGCCATTTGGCGCGCGGAGTACAGCTAAGGGATGCGGACGCTCGTCCGCATACAGCCGTGGTGGTGGCGCGGCCGGAGTGGCGCCGGCGATGACGAGTGCGGCGGCCGGAGCTCGGGTGCGCGCGGAGTTGGCATTGTGGGGTGCAAGCGGGCAAGGGTTGGCGCTAGCAAGGCATAGCGCGGGGCAGCAAGCTCGGTGGACACGCTTCTGGGACCAAATGGTCACCGGAGCGTTGCCGCCAACGAGCTCGGACGGCGGCGCGGTTCGGTCGACAAGGGGGCGACGGCTGCGGGGCGTAAACAAGCTCGGGAAGAGGGGGAACAGATGCAGAATCTCACAGTGGAGGCGACGGGATGGTCAGCGGGCTCGGGGACGAGTCGGAGACGACGGACGGGTGCCGGCGATCTTGGAGGCCGAGAGGTTGAAGACGATAGTGATGACGTCGCTATGGCGCGCCCCGGCTCGCTTGGCTCGGTGGAGATGACGAAGACGACGTCGTGGAGCTCCTGGGGGCATGTCCAGGGGGCGAGGGGGAGGCAGTGGCCACGGCAACGGCGAGCGGTGGCGTCGGCTGCGCTCGGGTGCGGGCGAGAGAGGGTGACAGAGGAGAGGAGAAGCATGGGGGAGAGTGAGAGGGGGTCGGGGAGGCTGCGTGGCGTCTCCAGGGATGCCCAGAGGAAGGCGGCAAGCAGGAGGTGGCCGGGCGTGCGCCGGCGTGCGTCGGCCACGTGCTCGGCGTCTTCCTGGTGCGGTGGAGAAGACGACTGGTAGGGCCAGCTAGCTGGGCCGGCCAGCTGGGCCGCTAGTGCCAGGCCTCAGGTAAGGCCCAGGTAAGCCTTTTCCCTTTTTTTGTTTTCTTTTCTATTTCTGACATTTGTTTTTGACTTAAAAATAAATACCAGCACAAATATAAAAATGTTGAGATTCCTTGTGACCACTAGTTATAATATACCAGAGGCCCTCACCAAATTCCAACATTTTTGGAGCCTCTAAAATATTTATATTATTTTAAACAGCTCCAATTCAAATACATATGGGTTCATTCAAAAATCCAAAATGTCTAGCAAAAGTGTGCATCACCCCTGGTTGTTGTTTCCAACATTTTCCAAAGACCATGAACATTTTTGAAAAGCATTTTGGGTTCATTGAAATTCCATTTTTAATTTGAACCTATTTGAATTTGCTTTGGTGCTAGGGTTTGAAACATCCCCATTTCAACTTCATTTGAAATTTAAACATGATGCACAAAGCAAGCCTAGGTCATACCAGAACTAGGGATGTGACATGGGAGATCGAGGGAGTGCGTGCGCGATAGAAAGATGCCCCGAGAGAAATCGAGATAGACCATGCACATGCTTGTGATGGAGTCTAAGATTAGCTAGTCATATACATATAGGGGGGACTGCGTGTGCCTACAATTGAGTGAGAGACCATCATACTTGGCTAGCTGGGCATGAGATTGTGTGTGTGCGCGTGTGAGATGGAGAGAGAATGAGGGGGAGAGATAGAGTTTTGGATGAGCCTATCGAGTGCGAGTGAGATATGCATGTGTATGTGTGACCCAGGTGGATGGAGAGTTTGAGAGAGGGGGAAGAGCTCCGAGACGACATAGTGGTGCGTGAGAGAGTTACGGGCAAAGAGCCAAGGAATTTGTGTGCGTACGATGAGTGCACCCAAGATATCTAGCTTGGACTAGCTAGAGTATCATACATAGTGTGCGAGAGAGACCTATAGATGGTGTATATATGCATGCGAACTAGAAAGAGCCCCCCCCCCACACACACAAAGAGAGAGAGAGAGAGAGAGAGATAAAGATGGAGAGAAAGGGAGAGGGACTGTCGGTGTACTAGAGTAGGGGTACCCTAGTATCCCGAACTTGTGCACAGGCAGTCGCAGCATCCCGCGGCAAGGCTTGCCGGGTGACCGCCAAGATCCTCCATGGTTCCTTTGGAGCCATTCAAGAACAAAGTGTCCAAGTCAAGAAGACAAGACCCCGGCAAGAGGAGCTTGCCGGGAAGGCCACTCAAGGCATTTCAAGGAACTTGCCGCGGCGCACCACGCGTTCCATCAAGACCCGGTGAGCGACAAGCTCCCGGACGCGACAAGACAACGACCGCGGCAAGGCGCTTGCCGCGGCAAGCCACCTCTCCGCGCCCACGCTCCATTACATCCACCAACGTGTCGCTCTGGGGCCCTTCTAGGCGTACATGGCGGAAGGCTGTGCAGCTAGGGACGTGCGGTGGCAAGCGGTGCTGATAAGATTGCCATCGTGGCGAACGGTGGCATCCCTGGCGGTCCCTTTTCGCACTGTTTAGGCGACATAGACGGGCATTTAAGACCCTTGTCCCCTGTCGTCAGGGTTAGGTATGATACACTGTAGCAGGTAGCTGTGCCTACCACAGCACCTTTCCATTTTTGCCCTTTACCTCCGTTGCCACCTGTCGGTAGCCCCTTGAGCATATAAAAGGAGGCCCGTGTGCAACGTAGAGGGGGGTTAGCCAGTTCGAACACTCACGCTCGTTCTTGCTAGCCGCTGGTGTGTACTGTAGCACTCCGCGCTCCCGAGCTAGAAATCAATACAAAACCACAAAGCAGGAGTAGGGTTTTACGCATCCGTGCGGCCCGAACCTGGGTAAATCGCTCGCGTGCTTCGCCTCGATTTGCTCTTTGCACGATCTCCGCCCCCGCCGAACCGAAAGGGACCCGGCCCGCCGGTCCCATAGGTGCCCGTGGATCAGCACCCCGGCATCTTTGGTGCGCCAGGTAGGGGGCGTCGAAGTTGTGTGAACCAGATCCGGCATTCTCGCGAGCTAGATCTTCATCATCTTCATCAACATGCCACCGAAGAAGAAAGTTTCGGAGGCAGCTACTCCGTCCGCGCCGAGCCAGCCACCGCCGGAGCAAACGGTTGGTGGGGCAGGCACCGGCGGAAGGACACGCGTCGACGAGGGAACTCACGGTGCTGCCAGGTCCCAGGACAAGGCTGCGCTACCCATCGGCGGCGTAGCCGGCTCCCACAATGACTGGGCGCACTCCAAGACCTCGGCGTCCGTGCATGCACCGCGCCCATCTCAGGAGGCGCGGGACCGGCAGCGTCATGGTACTCACGGTACCATGCGTTCGCTAGATCAAGATCGAGTTGGTGGATCTCAGAGCGCTCAGGACCACCATGCACGTCAACCTGCTGGCGCGAGCGAGACACGGTCGCCTGGATGAGATACTGCTCCTTCTAACGTAGTTAGAAGTCCGAGCATATCCCGCTCCTCGCACCGTTCGCCACCGCCACCCGCCACCGCAGCAGAAGCTTTGGCGCGAGCTCAGCTGCTCCTAGACTACCCTCCAGCGGCGGACAAGATCGACGACTGGAGGGCCACTATCCAGAGTCTCATCGGCTTCGCCAACGGCGACACTCCACGGCAGCCGAGCACGTCTCAGCCGTGGCAAGCCAGCCAGGCACGAGCCAGAGACGACAAGACTGGTGGGGTGCAACTACTGTGCACTCTCCACCCCGAAGGCCAAGATCGCCGACTCGCCGGGTCCACCTCGACAGCGACTCCACCGCGTCGTCAGATCCGCGAGCTCGTCGCGATCAGTGCCAAGTTCTTCAAGAACGACAACAAGAAGACGATGGCAGCTCCGCCAGAGACGAAGAAGGTATCCGCCAAGGAGGACGGCACTGGTGGTACCTTCACCATCAGTGCCACGCTCGACCCTAAATAGGAAAGCGCGCTCGTTGCTTTCCTATGGGCGAATGTCGACGTGTTTGCATGGCAGCCGTCTGACATCCCCGGTGTTCCCAGGAAAGTGATTGAGCACCACCTTGCCGTTTGTCCCCATGCGCGGCCCGTCAAGCAGAAAGTCAGGAAGCAGGCAGTGGAGCGCCAAGAATTCATTGCAGAAGAGATCAAGAAACTGGAAGCAGCAGGCCTTGTCAGAGGAGTGCTCCATCCCACGTGGTTGGCCAATCCTGTAGTCGTGCGCAAGGCAAACAGGAAATGGAGACTTTGTATCGATTTTACCGATGTTAACAAAGCTTGTCCCAAAGACCCATTTCCTTTGCCGCGCATTGACCAGATTGTTGACTCCACAGCCGGATGTGATTTGCTTTCATTTCTTGACGCATACTCAGGATATCATCAGATCTTCATGGCAGAAGAGGATGAGGAGAAGACCGCATTTATTACTCCATGTGGCACGTACTGTTTCGTACGGATGCCTTTCGGATTAAAAAATGCTGGTTCGACATTTGCAAGAGTAGTCCATGTTGCTCTTGAGCCACAAATACACAGAAATGTGGAAGCCTACATGGATGATATAGTGGTCAAGAGCAAGGACAGAGTAACCCTGATTCAAGATTTAGACGAGACCTTTGCAAATCTGCGCAAGATCAGCCTCAAGCTCAACCCAGAGAAGTGTGTGTTTGGAGTTCCCTCCGGCAAGCTTCTCGGGTTCTTCGTGTCTCAGCGGGGAATTGAAGCCAATCCCGACAAGATCAAGGCCATTGAGCAGATTGAATCACCAAAGCGCGTCAAGGATGTACAGAAACTTGCCGGTTGCGTGGCTGCTCTCAGCAGGTTTATCTCTCGGTCTGCTGAGCGCGCCCTACCGTTTTTCAAATTATTGAAAAAGGCAGGTCCAATGAAATGGACTCCGGAAGCGGAGGCTGCGCTGCAAGACCTGAAGAGATACCTGTCCTCCCCTCCAATACTTGTCGCACCTAAGCCACAAGAGAAGTTGCTGCTATACATAGCGGCAACCAATCAAGTGGTTAGTGCTGCGTTAGTAGCAGAGAGGGAGGCGGATGATGAGCCAGCAACCGCGGCAAGTGCATCCAGCGACAAGCAGGGAGCTTCCCCGACAAGCTCTGGTCCCGACAAAGATGGATCTGCGCAGATACACGACGAGATACACAAGAAGATGGTGCAGCGCCCAGTTTACTTTGTCAGTTCCCTTCTGCAGGGCGCTAGGTCAAGGTACTCTGGTGTGCAGAAATTGCTTTTCAGCCTTCTCATGGCCTCGAGAAAGCTGCGCCATTACTTCCAAGCACATGAGATCATAGTTGTCACTCGCTTTCCGGTGAAGAGGATACTGCAGAATCCAGAAGCGACAGGCAGGATTGTTGAGTGGGCACTGGAACTGTCAAGCTTTGGCCTCAAGTTTGAAAGCACTTCAACTATCCAGAGCAGAGCATTGGCAGAATTCATAGTAGAATGGACGCCAACACCAGATGAAGAAATTCCAGAAACGAGCATCCCCGACAAGGAAGCAAGCAAAGAGTGGCTGATGTACTTTGATGGTGCCTTTTCGCTGCAAGGCGTCGGCGCTGGCGTGCTGCTTGTCGCACCCACCGGTGAGCACCTCAAGTACATAGTCCAGATGCACTTCTCCAAGGAGCAAGCAACGAACAATACTGCAGAATATGAGGGCTTGCTTGCCGGTCTCCGGATCGCGGCAGACCTTGGGATCAAGAAGCTCATTGTCAGGGGTGACTCATAGCTTGTCGTCCGTCAAGTAAACAAGAGTTATCAGAGTCCGTTGATGGAAGCTTACGTTGACGAAGTGAGAAAGCTAGAAGAACACTTTGACGGCCTACAAATGGAGCATGTTCCAAGAGCTCAGAACGCCATTGCAGATGGCCTGTCAAAGTGTGCCGCACTTAAGTTACCTGTGGAACCAGGGATCTTTGTGCTCAAGCTGACTCAGCCGTCCGTAACGCCATCAACTGGACAGAGCAAGAAGAGGAAGTTGGTTTCTGGTGACTACTTGCCGGCAGAGCTTCCCGAAGCCGCCGCCAAGAAGGTCCCCAAGATCAACGCCAAGAGTGCTGAGGAGCAGTCTACTCCGGCAGACCCTAGGGTTTGTTCCGTTGAAGCAGGAGCTCCCGACAAGTTTTGCTCCGGCAAGCTGGCCGGGGAACGTCACACTCTGGCAGAGCCGCAGGTTCTTGCCGTAGAAGCGGATATTCCCGCAGCAGTCTCCAAGATCAACAACAAGAGCGCTGAGGAGCAAGATGCTCCGGCAAGCCCTAGGGTTTGTTCCGTTGAAGCAGAAGCTCCCGACAAGTTTTGCTCCGGCAATCTTGTCGGGGAACGTCAAGCTCCGGCAGAGCCGCAGGTTCTTGCCGTGGAAGCTGATGTTCCCGCAGCAGCAGATTTGCCTTTAGTCCTTGTTGTCGAGCCACAAGCTCCAGCATGGGCACAGCAGATTGTCCATTTCCTTCAGACAGGAGGACTTCCCGAAGAGCAAGAAGAAGCGGAGAGAGTAGCCCGGCAGTCAAGTATGTACCAGTTTGTCGACAAGACACTGTACAGAAGAAGACTCAACGGTGTGAAATTGAAGTGTATTCCCCGGGAAGATGGACAAAAGCTGTTGGCAGAAATACATGGAGGCATATGTGGTCACCACATTGGCGCAAGAGCACTTGTCGGTAAAGCTTTCTGGCAAGGTTTCTTCTGGCCAACAGCCCTCCAGGATGCAACTGCACAAGTAACCAAGTGTGAAGCGTGTCAGTTTCATTCCAAGCAGATACACCAACCAGCTCAAGCTCTCCAGACGATCCCTTTATCCTGGCCATTCTCGGTCTGGGGGCTTGACATCCTCGGCCCCTTTCCCCGAGCTGTCGGGGGCTTTGAGTACTTGTACGTTGCAATCGACAAGTTCACAAAGTGGCCGGAAGTGGAACCAGTGAGGAAGGTGACAGCACAGTCAGCAGTCAAGTTCTTCAGGTCGATTGGTTGCCGCTTCGGGATCCCTAACAGGATAATCACCGACAACGGCACGCCATTTACGAGCCGCACCTTCACGCAGTACGTCCAAGATCTTGGCGCCAAGGTCTGCTTCGCTTATGTTGCTCACCCGAGAAGCAACGGTCAAGCGGAGAGGGCAAATGCTGAAGTGCTGCGCGGGCTCAAGACCAGAACTTTCGACAGGCTGCACAAGTGCGAAAGAAACTGGATCGAGGAGCTGCCGGTGGTTCTTTGGTCGATCAGAACGACGCCAAATCGAGCCACTGGACAGACACCTTTTGCTCTAGTCTATGGAGCAGAGGCAGTTATCCCCACGGAACTCGTATACGGGTCACCTCGAGTGCTCGCTTATGATGAGCTCGAGCAAGAGCGGCTGCGACAAGATGACGCGCTGCTCCTTGAGGAAGACCGTCTTCAGGCTGCTGTGCGAGCTGCTCGCTACCAGCAAGCTTTGCGCCGCTACCATAGCCGCAAAGTTAACGCCAGAAGTCTCGAGGAAGGCGACCTTGTTCTTCGGCGCGTTCAGTCCGCCAAGAATTCCAACAAGTTGACGCCGAAGTGGAAAGGCCCTTACCGAGTGAAACGAGTCACTAGGCCTGGCGCTGTCCGCCTTGAGACCGAAGATGGAATTCCGATGAGCAACTCCTGGAACATTGAGCATCTTCGTAAGTTTTACCCATAAGGCGCGGTTGTCGGAACCTGTTCCGGCAACC
The DNA here is from genome assembly GCF_003073215.2 of Triticum urartu. NCBI lineage: Eukaryota > Viridiplantae > Streptophyta > Magnoliopsida > Poales > Poaceae > Triticum > Triticum urartu. Next base: position 111,112,915 of record NC_053022.1, read on the forward strand.
ACCTTTTGTACAAGTCTTGCCGCTGTTGCATGTAATCCTTTGTACAAAGCCGGGCGCAGATCCCGTGCATAAGTAAAGCTCATGTGCTCCGCACATTTTGTCAATTTTATGCTTTCTATTTTCTAGCATATATGATCTGACACTTTGTGCAGCACCTACTCCACGGTAAGCAATAACGAGCCGTAAAGCTTCATATCTGTATTGTCTCTTCTTCCTTTTGAAAGCAAGGTTCCCCTCGCCCACAAGTTTGCCGGGGGGGGAAAGGAGAAGACGATGGATGTTATGGGCCAGGCGTCGTTCAAGAAAGTTTCGCCTTGCCGGGAAGCAAACAACAGAAAAGCTAAGTTGCCAAAGTTTGAGCAATCAAATTTTTAAAATTTTAAGTTATCTCCCTTGAACGACCACACTTTGTATGGGAAACCTGTGCGCGGAGGAACCAACTCACAGCTAGTTGCGCCCCTACTTTGTTTCGAGTCCGCTCAACAACTTAAGTGAGCTGCTATCGCCCTTACTTTGCTTCGAGTCCGCTCAGCAACTTAAGTGAGCCGCTAGCGCCCTTACTTTGTTTCGAGTTCGCTCAGCAACTTAAGTGAGCTGCAACTAGTTGCGACAAGGTTTCTTGCCGGTAGCGGCACCGCCAGCAGGCTGTTGACGTTCCGCACTCAGCGCTCGCGACTCAGGTGCCTGCACCGGCAAGTTCCCTAAAAGCGTAGGGCAAAAACATACAAAGGGAGGAATCAAGTAAAGGGAGTAACGTTGCAATCATTGCCCACAATCAAGTTACATTACAAAGATAGCTTGTCGCAGCTCTAACAGATTGTTTTCATGACATGATGGGCAGCGACAAGAAAAGAGGAAATGAGCGGCCTAATCTACGCGATCGCCTTCGACCCGCTTGATCCCGCTCACCTTGTCCACAATGGGTGCGACAAGGGCCTTGAGCTCCTCCAGATCAGCTTCTGGCGGCAAGGACCTAAGGATGTTGGTGAGGCGGAGGCCCGGATTGCGGAAGGCCACCTTCATCAACACTTTCTCGAGGGCTCCTGCGCAGATCTCGCGCGACTCATCAGCTAGTTGCTTGGGGATCCTCTCTCGGAGTCGCTGAAGGGCCGTCGCCACGCCCTTGAAGAATAGGACGAGCTTGGCGCTGGGCTGGAGGTTGTCGTCGGAGGGATACACAAGATCTTCCATCCCCAGCTGCGCCAGCTCCTTGTCAATATCTGTGGCGGCGTTCACCAGACTCTCCATCCAGTGCGTCACAGTCTCCCTGAAGGTGTTCTGGGCGGTGGCAGCGCTCTCCAGCAGCGCCTTGTCAGCCTTGATTTCCTCCTTCAAGGCCGCCTCCTGCTTCTTGGCGCTGTCCAGAGTCTTGGTCAAAGTGGTTAGCTTCAACTCAAGATCCACGTTGGAGGCCTTGGCGACGCTGTGCTCCTTGCCCTTCTCGCAGAGATCGGCCTCCAGCCGCGCCACCTTCGTCTTCAACTCCTCCTTGGCGGCCTCGGCGGCGGCGGCAGCGTCCTCCGCTTGCTTGAGGGCTCTGCCAAGCTTCTCCTCGCGCGAGGCAAGATCCTCCTCGTGGGTGTCGAGATTGACCTTCCGCTGCGCCAGCTCGCCCTCTTCCGCGGCTAGCTTCACAGCGGCAAGTCGCTGGCGCTCTTCGGCTTCAGCCTTCTCGAGGAGAAAGACCTTCCGTGCTTCAGCAAGCTGCTCCCGCTCCTCCGCCAGGGATCGGAGGGCTTCCTGGTGGAAACCCCCGAGCTCTTCCGCGCGCTTTTCAATGTCTGCTCCCGCCTTCGCGACAACCGCCTCGCGGGACTCCAGCTTGGCTTGTCGCGCGCGGTAGAGTGACATCAACCTGCGCAGCAGCCGCTCTTCTTCGGGCTCGTTGCTGCTGCTGCTTGGCGCGTCGACCAACTTCAGCCCCGTGGAGGCGAGCACTTCTCCGTCGAAGACCTCTCCCTTGACCGGCGCTCTGGAGCTTGATGCCCAGGGAAGATTGATGAAGACGTCGTCGCCGGCCTTCAAATAAACGCCCGGCTGGGGCTCCTTGGAACTTGGCGCTGCGGCTTCGGCGGATGGGTCGACGGTCGGCGTAGCGCCTGGCGCTCCTGTGGCCTCTGGGCCGTCAGTACGATCGCCAGATTCCTCGCCAGTTGCTGCAGCGTCAGCCTTGGCGGCCTCTGCGCCGGTGGCGTCTCCAGCACCGGCTGCTTCGTCGGCGGCGACCTCTGTCTCCATCTGCTCCACAGCGGATGGATCTGACGGCCGGAAAAGGGGAGAAGAGTCAAACAGAATCCAGCAGAAACCCATAAAGATCAAGAAAAGAAGGATCCAAGAGAAGTTTTGAAGCAAGGGGAGTACCTGCACCAGGCTCTGCGGTCGTGGTCTCCGTCGTCGGGGGGCCGCTGGCGCTGTCCCTCGCCGGAGAACCCTCCCTTGCCGGAGACTTCTCCCTCACCGGGAAGCCTTCCCTTGCCGGAGAATTCTCCCTTGTCGGGGGATTCTCCCTTGGCTCCTGGTGGGGCTGCTCGGCTCCTACACAAGTCAACAAGCAGATATCAGCAAAGACAAGTACCCATGTGCGCCTCGCCGCGGAAAATAATTCACACACTTACGCTGGGGGCTGCCATGGAGGAAAGTCGCCGGCTCCGGCAAGGTTATCTCGGGCGCGCCACCTGTTGTCGCAGTGGGCTCGTCCTCGATGATGATCACCGGGGCCTTAGCTCTCTTTGCCGCTCTCTGGGCCAGAGTCCTAAAGAGGAACAGATTCAGGGAAAAGCAAGTGAGAAACAAGACCAACAGCAAGAGTTGAAGAAATGCAAGTACAACAAGAGAAGCTTACTCTTCTTCTTCTTCCTCGTCGGAGCTTAACGCGGAGAAGTCGAAGCCTGGCGCGCGCCCGGCGCGAGGAGGCGGAGGAGAAGCTTCCCTTGGCCGCTTGGCGGGAGTAGTGGCGGCGGTCTGAGACGACCCCGCTCCGGCTGTCGGCGCGGCGTGAGTAGCGGCAGGGACTGAAGTGGTGGTCCGGCTAGACTCCGCTCCAGTTGCCGTCGTAGCATGAGGCGCTCCCGTGGCAACGGTGTTTGCCGTGGTCGAGCGTGTCACGCGGCGTGGCGACTGTTGGCCCGCTTGCCGCTCCGCCACATCACCAACCTTGCGGAGACGCCTTCTTGGTGGGGATGGAGGCTCTGCTTCTGGTGGGCTGTCTGAAGACGAGGTGGAAGAAGAGTCGATTTGCAACGAGCCGCTCGTGTCCTTGGCGGGCTCGCTCGGCTCGGTGTCTTGCCCGGCAAGCCCCTTCTTGCCGGCAGGCTCCCCTCGCTCGGCACGGCTTGCCGCTTCCGCTGCATCGGCCTCCTCCACAGTGAACCCAAACTCGCCCGCGGCTGCGACTGCCGCTGCCTCCTCCAGCCTAGTGGCGATGAGCGCCATCTCCGCATCCGTGGTGTCGCGGGTGAGGCCATCCTTCTCGTCGAGGCGGATTGGCACTTCCACCAAGTCGTCGAAGAATTGCTGCACGACCTCGTCTACAGGCTCCTGCCAAGTTGGCACAATCCCGTGCGAGTCGCACTCCGGCATCATTGCACGGATGCGGTCGAGTGCGGAATTGTTGCACAAAGGCACGACGCCCCCCGGCAACCTGAACACCTCGGGATGCTGGGGGTCATATTTGAACAGCTCCTGCAGCATCGCGTTGAGCTCCAGGACTGTGAAGTTGTAATTGAGGCCTGGCCGCAGCCTCATGATGTCTGCCGCGTTCTTGAACTCCCAAGTGGGCCTCCCCCGTTCCTGCAGGGGGGCGATGCGGCGGCGAAGGAAATCTGCGCCAACAGCGCCAACAGTAAGCCCGGCAAGCCTCAGGCGCAGGATCCTGGTGACGGCAATCTTCAGCCTGGCGTCCTCCGGAGCCATGTCACTCCAATCGCTGCCGCGTGCTACTGGAGCTCGGCGTCGGATGGTAAATGGCTGCGGGCTCTCCTCGTCAATCCAGCACCAATCAGCTCTCCACTCCTCCCACTTGCCGCGGAATTCTCCCTCCAGATAGGTCTCTTTCTTGCCGGGCCTTGAGATCCAGGCAATCCCGCCGGATAGAGGCTCTCCTCTCTCTACTCGGGGTATGAAAAAGTGGCGAAAGAGGGCTACGTTGGGAAGGACTCCGACAAAGTTTTCGCAGAGGTGTGCGAAAACTGCCATTGTCAGGACGGCATTGGGGGTGAAGTCAAGGAGATGGAATCCATAGGTGTTCATGATGTCGCAGAAGAAATCAGAGAAGGGCGGGCAGAGCCCGCAATAGAAGAACAATGCGAAGAAGGGGTACCCATTCGGAGCCTTCTTCCAAGCGGCGGCGGGGAGAACCTTTGTGCGCGGATGCGCGCGCGTCTCCGCCGACCAGAACAGATAGTAGTTCTCCCTCAGCTCCTTCGCGCCGAGCTTGGGGGGGAAAACGGACCGCTCCTTCCGCAGCGCCGCGAGCCGCTGCGCCTCGGTCGTCTTCACGGTCTTCCCCTTGTCGGCTTTTGGAGCCATGGCGGAAGTAGTGGAGGAGGTCGACGGCGTTGGTGGTGCTAGTGGCGATGGGGGGCGGAGCGCTGCTCTCTCTCTCTCAGCTTTGGGGAGGCAAGGGAGCGGCGGAGATTTATGGGATTGGGAACGGCAACGGGCGAGTGGGCCAACTGCCCCTGTTTCCCCTGCTTATAAAGGGGGAGGGGGCGGACGTTTCGCATTTCCGAATAAAGAAACCCCCACGACCTCTCCCACAATGCCGCATTCAACGCGTGCCGTTCGGGGAGGGCGCGGTGGATACGGAGTGAGATACGGCGTAACCTAGGCCGCGCGTGCCCGTGCCCTGTTTTGGGCCTGGCCCAACAGCGCTCGGCACCGTGTATGGCCCAGGCCCGGGGGCTCCTGTCGGTGTACTAGAGTAGGGGTACCCTAGTATCCCGAACTTGTGCACGGGCAGTCGCAGCATCCCGCGGCAAGGCTTGCCGGGTGACCGCCAAGATCCTCCGTGGTTCCTTTGGAGCCATTCAAGAACAAAGTGTCCAAGTCAAGAAGACAAGACCCCGGCAAGAAGAGCTTGCCGGGAAGGCCACTCAAGGCATTTCAAGGAACTTGCCGCGGCGCACCACGCGTTCCGGCAAGACCCGGTGAGCGACAAGCTCCCGGACGCGACAAGACAACGACCGCGGCAAGGCGCTTGCCGCGGCAAGCCACCTCTCCGCGCTCGCGCTCCAGCACATCCACCAACGTGTCGCTCTGGGGCCCTTCCAGGCATACGTGGCGGAAGGCTGTGCAGCTAGGGACGTGCGGTGGCAAGCGGCGCTGACAAGATCGCCATCGTGGCGAACGGTGGCATCCCTGGCGGTCCCTTTTCGCACTATTTAGGCGACACAGACGGGCATTTAAGACCCTTGTCCCCTGCCGTCAGGGTTAGGTATGATACACTGTAGCAGGTAGCTGTGCCTACCACAGCACCTTTCCATTTTTGCCCTTTACCTCCGTTGCCACCTGTCGGTAGCCCCTTGAGCATATAAAAGGAGGCCCGTGTGCAACGTAGAGGGGGGTTAGCCAGTTCGAACACTCACGCTCGGTCTTGCTAGCCGCTGGTGTGTACTGTAGCACTCCGCGCTCCCGAGCTAGAAATCAATACAAAACCACAAAGCAGGAGTAGGGTTTTACGCATCCGTGCGGCCCGAACCTGGGTAAATCGCTCGCGTGCTTCGCCTCGATTTGCTCTTTGCACGATCTCCGCCCCCGCCGAACCGAAAGGGACCCGGCCCGCCGGTCCCATAGGTGCCCGTGGATCAGCACCCCGGCAGGGACCAACAAGGTTTTTGTGTTGGATGCGTGCGACAGAATTGAAGATTGTCGGAGAGAGAGAGAGAGAGAGAGAACAGGAGTCCGGGAGAGGGGGAGGTCACGTTTTATGCATCAAAGACTGATATAAACCATGTTTCGATATAAACTTGCATTCAAATATTTAAATTGGAGAATATGTTGTCTGCAATCCACGCATGAACGGATATATGTGTATATCAAACAAGTTCATTAATTTGACTTTCAACATGTTCATGGAGTACTATAATACTGTACAACATGCTACTCGATTGAGGTGTTCAATTTTGGATTTAGTTCACTATTTTGACCTACTGAACGAGCTATTTCATTGAATCGAGATATTTCATTTTGGGTTTGATTCGCGTTTTTTGAGTGGGTCAACTATTTTTCATATAGTAAATCGCTAGCAACGAGCATGTAAAAACACGTTACTCCCGAGCATCATCTCTCCATCTAAAAGAAGTGGCAAGCTAATATTTCAAAATTTGATCCGAATCGACTTGGTAAGGTAGACGTGGATGGTCGTTCTCCCAAAATTTGAACGAACCATTAAACTTCCTCTCTGCTCGGTGGAATTCGCCCGAGCAAATAAATGGGAGACGCGAAATTACCGTCCTATGTGGGACACGCATCAATTGGCCCGTTGTACATCGAGGGTAGGTTCGTAACTTCATCCAAGCGCGCCTTCTCCTCGGCCAAAATGACATGTGCCGAATAATTCATAAACCATGGTCGGCAAAACACGCTCTCCTCGCCCGAAATAGCTCGCGCCCACTATTCCAAAACACGCTCTCCTCGCCCGAAATCGCTCGCGCCTACTATAGTTCAAAACACGCCCTCCTCGCCCGAAATCGCTCCCGCCCACTATTTGGGGAGAAGCAAAGTTACTCTACTATCCCTGACCCTCAGTACACAGACCCAAGCCGAGAAGCCTATAGGCAAGGGTAGAACTGTAACTCCCCCTCACATTTCAGACAAATGCATCCGTAAGACATGGTTCCACTCCCCTCCCAATTCCCCCCCACCCACCCCCCCATCATACCTCGTGGGCGCCAAACCACCTTCTCCCCGGGAAGCTCCCTTCTCCCGAGCTGCGAAACCTCAGCCCCACCTCCATGGCGCCCCCCACTGCACCAATTTCACAGCCGCCCTCCTCCCTAATGCCGGAGACGCTGTCCATTTGTCGTCGTGCACTGGGTCGTGTTCCTCTTACTCCATGCTGCTGGTGCTGCCTCGACGACGGCCACGTGAACCGTACCGGAGCCGATTCGCCCCGGCCGTTGTTCACGGCGCCGGAGCGGCTCCAACTTCGGATCCTTCCAGAGTCCTGGCGCTGCTTCCGCGTAGCCATCGACCGTCGCGACATCGCTCTTTCCCTGCCGCCGGTCGCCACCGCAACCGCGCCGGCCTCACCGACTCGGCAGCTGGACCTGCCTACTTCACCATGCCGCCAGATAGGTCGCACCCTCATCTCAAATCACTTTATTTAGGCATCAGTTGTCTGAATTTTTATTCTGGGCCAATCGATTCCCAATGGGAAGTAGCACCCCTCGAGGCGGCGGAGCTCCTAGGCTGCCGGCTGGCTGGTGTCTAACATAAGGGTGTGGGGCCGCAAGTTTGCCATGGAAGCAGCGCTTAGATGGATATCTTTTAGAGTTGTGTGGGTTGAAGGTACTGTCGCCGCCGGATCTGGATGACGGGGAGTCTTTGTGAATTGGCCCGGGGGCGGCGCAACCACGGAAGTGCGGTGGGGCGGGGAGCGGGGTTTTGGTCGGGGCCATGGACGGCGGAGGCAGGATGCTCTGCCGTTGGTCACTGGCTCTTCGGGGAAGATTCCGAACAGTGTCAGCCGGGAGGCACAAGACGGCCAGCCATCCGGCATAGATCGGACAGTACCAAAATAAAATAAAATCATGTGACCCCAATTTAGTCTTGAGTCAACAGATGTGTGACCACTCTCGTACCTTGCTGTTGATCTCTTAGTGTATTTCTTCAGATCAAAGAGATATGTCGTTCTTAACATTATGTGTTATCTGCATCTTCAGACACACCGTCTTCCGACTCACCGCAGCTGCTCCAACAAGGGAAGCATACACCAGAAGGGAGCTATAGTCCCACTCAATAGTTCCCTGCATCGAATGCGCATGCCCGACATGGACAGCCACAACAACTGCAGGGCCATCGACAAGTCAGCACACAATGCTCACTCCTATGGATGGCAGCCAGATAGGTTGTACCCTCATCTTACTTGTGTGCAACATTTATGGCTTTGTTATTCATCTAAGCATGGAAAATAGATCATCACATTTCACTGTATATTCATGCTGATCTCTTACGGGTCTTGTTCAGGAGTTAACGCTATTCCATAGTTCAGCTAAGATACTTGTTCTTTAGGTAACGTTGTTCCATAGTTATCATCCATCGGCCAATGCTATCCCACAGGCTGGTGATTATAGTATTATACCACTTCTAGTATTACCTATGTTGTTCTTTAATACTTTTGTGTGCCATCTAGTTAATCTCGAGTACAAACGATACATATTCTGTAGCTTTTATCTGTGTTCTCCCTTTAGTTTATGAGACCTGTTGCTGCTAGTTAACCCCAGTCCTATTATTTATGTCGTCTCCTACAGGCACTCATTACATAAATCTAACTACTAGTTGTCTTCCATGCATGTCAGATATAATTGCACACACTGATATATCCACAAGAACCTCACGGAGCAATGTAAAGGCCAATAAACTTGATGTCAATGATACCCAATATGATGGAACATGTAAAGGTAGTTCTTCAGAAGACTTGCAGAAAGATGATGAATCCTCTTCACCCCACAAGGTCCTTGCTCTAACTTGGCCTGTGATATGGGTACAACATGCATATAATCTCCTGGAGTGTATCTACTCTGTTGCAATGCCATGTGCTTAGCATGCAGATCATGCATGTAAATATGTCATGCCTTCCTGTTTTTCAGTACCTATTCCATTCATGATAACATGTTTTCAAATTCAAGTACTGTCATTCTACTCTATCGCAATGCCATCTGCTTAATTTGGACATCATGCTTCTGAATATCTTATGCATTGTTATTCATCAGTATGTACTTCATCTGTCTACCATACCATGTTTTTTTACATTGAAGTGTTGTTCTAGTGCTCTGTTGCAATGCCATCTTATTTTCCCAATCATACACGTGTATGTTGCCTTAGTTATTTCTGTACGTATTCTGCTAGCATACAGTTTTACATTCAACTAGTGTTTTTTTGATGTGTTGTCCTGTCGTATCCCTAGCTCTTACACCATACTCCCTTCGTCCGGATTACATGTTGCCAAAATGGATAAAAAGGATGTATCTAGAACTGAAATACGCCTAGACCCATCCATTTTTTCCGGATGGAGGGAATACATGTCAATATGTCATGCCTTTCTATTCTTCAGTACCTATTCCATCTCTCTGCTGTCGCATGTTTTATAATTAAAGCACCATTCTTCTATACAAGGCATGCAAGGGGAAGACGACTATGTTAGAATCTGAAGGGTTACAAACAAGGCATTTGCAAAAGATCCAAACACCAGGAGATAATAAACCAACTCCAGTTTTTATAGGTACTGCTCCAGCATAGAGAAACCCAACTCCTACTGATAATAAGCAGATTCCAGTGGCCAAAGAACTAGTCCGCTCCAGTCCAGCAAAAATATGTCAACTCAATTCTAAGAAGCGTGTGCGTATCCTTGCATCATGAAATTTTATAGCATGCTGATCATATTTTCTACATGTTTCTTACACATCTCTCTTTTAGAAAATAAGCTTAACAGATAGAAGAATTTCTGCAATGGTATCGGTTATGAGGAAAGATTCTTGCAGGAATTCTCTGTGCTCCAATGTAGATGTAAGTACCTGTTGTATATCACTATATTTTTACATCAGCATGTATTTTGTTAATCGGCGTGAATTCAACGTTTATCTGATCTAAATTTAGTTGTAGCAAAATGTATGATTAAAGGCCATAATGTTGATTTTTGCAAGGAAAACTGCCTGGTAGTTTTGCATCCTGAGCTGCATGAGTGTACTATCTCATATCAGTGGGTTTGAATACTTTGGTTCTGTAGTGGGTTTTTCAGTGTTCTTTTACTGTGTTGTCCTGTCATATCCCTAGCTCTTACATCATACTCCCTCCGTCCGGATTAAATGTCGCAGAAATGGATAAAACTGGATGTATCTAGAACTGAAATACGCCTAGACCCATCCATTTATTTCCGGATGGAGGGAATACATGTCAATATGTCATGCCTTTCTATTCTTCAGTACCTATTCCATCTCTGCTGTAGCATGTTTTATAACTGAATCACCACTCTTCTATATAAGGCATGCAAGGGGAAGACGGCTATGTTAGAATCTGAAGGGTTACAAACCAGGTCTTTGCAAAAGATCCAAACGCCGGGAGATAATAAACCAACTCCATTTTCATAGATACTTCTCCAACAGAGAGAAACCCAACTCCCACTGATAATAAGCAGATTCCAGTGGCCAAAGAACTAGTCCGCTCCAGTCCAGCAAAAGAATGTCAACTCCATTCTAAGAAGCGTGTGCGTATCCTCGCATCATGGAATTTTGTAGCATTTTGATCATATTTTCTACATGTTTCTTACCCATCTCTCTTTTAGAAAATAAGGTTAAACGATACAAGACTTCCTCCATTGGGATCGTATTCGAGGAAAATATCTTGCGGGAATTCTCTGTGCTCCAATGCTGATGTAAGTACCTATTGTATATCACTATATTTTTACATCAGCATGTATTTTGTTAATCGGCGTGAATCTAACCTTTATCTGATCTAAAATTAGTTGTAGCAAATTGTTAAAGGCACCAATGTTGATTTTTGTAAGGAAAACTGCCTGGTAGTTTTGCATACTGAGCTGCATGTATGTACTATCTCATATCACGCACATTACTGAATTGTAGTGTTTCTCTGGTTGCCCATTCATTCATTGTGTCAATGTTGCTTTCGTATTACCTTACCTGGCTGATGATAGTTGTGCCATATTGTGTTAATTTGGTGTAGGCTAGTTGCCCAAACGTTCGTTGTGTCAATGTTGCTTTCCTATTATCTGACTTGGCCAATGATAGCAATGCTTGTGTGTTAATTTTGTGCAGGCTGCTGAAGATAAGAAAACAAACTCTGAAAATAGTAAGGCAACCCCATTGTTTCTTTCCATTAAATCTAGGCCAGGTAATATGGCAATAACTCATCATTAATCTGTTTGGTTCCCGTCCTAATTTATGTTATGATGCAGTGGTCGAGACACTCTCCACTATCAATAATACAAGCCTGTCAAAATCGCCATCTGAATCTGTTCAGTATCCTCTATCTCGAATGCAACAGAATAAATGTATGTTTGTGAACCAATTAATGGCTGAAGCAATGGTGGATGAATCAGAGGTGCAGAGTCATGCGACACAATAACTGATCAATGTTTTCAGAGACAGTGTAGCAAAGCAGCAAGAACTTGCCCACATGCTTATGGGCGTCATCTATGCTGAGGTTGCAGATTGTGACATTGTAGATGGTTAGGTTCTGCTCATTTATTTGCACTGGAATCAATCTTTGATTGCCCAGTGGATGTAATTTCCTGTAATATATGCTGGATGTGCAACATTATTCCCTGTATGCCGTACCTTTGGTTGATCAGTTTTGGTCCTGTGCATAATTACTCGTCGTAATGGGCTCAAATTATCTAATTTGGCCTAAAGACATGAACGAACTTTAGTGGGCCCATTAAGTTAATGGGCCGTTACTAGGCCGAAAGTTAATGGTCGGCTCTCGTACCTCCCGGGTCGTTAACAGGCCGACCTCGAAGCGGGCAACAGGTGGCCCCAATTTATTTCACGGGCCGTTAACAGGCTGTTACTAAGTTTGGGCTACATATGGCCCAACTATACTGTAGGCCTTTAGCAGGCCGAAAGAGACAGCGGGCTTGTACTGGACCATGAAGAGCATGGGCCGCTAAGAGGCTGAAAGTCAGGTCGTATTGTAAACGGCCCAACTGTGTTGTGGGCCTTTAGCAGGCCGAAAGAGAAACCGGGCTGGTATTGGACCATGAAGGGCATGGGCCGTTAAAAGGCCAAAACTAAGGTCCGACTACAAATGGCCCAACTCATTTATGGTCCGTTAACAGGCCGAAAGGCACACAGGGCCGGGAATTGGCCCAACACTTAAATGGGTCGCTAAAAGGCTAAAACTCAGGTCCGACTACAAATGGCCCAACTGATTTATGGGCCGTCAACAGGCTGAAAGTGATACCGGGCCAGAAATTGGCCCAACACTTAAATGGGCTGCTAAATGGCCGAAACTCAGGTCCGACTACAAATGGCCCATCAGATTTATGGGCGGTCAACAGGCTGAAAGACACACCGGGTTGGAAATTAGCCCAACATTTAAATGGGTCGCTAAAAGGCCGAAAGATGTACATTCTAAAAATTGGCCCATCCATTAAATGGGTCGTTAACAGGCCGAATCCCATCGGGCCGATATTGAGCCCAAATATATAGCGGGCTGTTAACGGGCTCGAACTAACGATGGGCTGCAATGGTGTCAAATCTTTAACGGGCCGTTGACAGGCCGAATTGGCACATCTCGTATGGGCCGTGGGCTTAAATGGACCTAACACAAGTAGGCCTTATATGGGCTGGCCTGCTAATTTTTACTGGGCCGGCCTTTTTCATCAGAATGGGCCACTGTTGGGCCATGCCACGTGTCGACCTATCATAGGCGCCTCCTGTCCAATGAGTGGATGACATCTGTCCCAATGGTGAGGCAACACGTGTTTCCTTCGGCCAATCAGAATTTTACACGTGGAAATTTCCCATTGGTCAGGGCTATTAACGGGTTATCGGATCCAAAATCCGACCCGATAGCTTAACGGCGTTCCATTACAGTGGATGCCACGTGTCGGTCACCCTTGACGAAAGCACTTCTGTGACGCGCGATTTATCGTCATGGAAGTGGACACTTCCATGATGATAATTTTGGTAATGTCATGGAACACTTCTACGACAGCACAGGTATGACTATCTTGATTCTGTCATAAAATCGTCATGGATGTATATGCATGACAAAAAACGCGACCTACTATGACAAACACATATCATCACGGAAGTGTATTTTTTTGTAGTGTTGGTGCTTTAATGCTATGGTTGGGTTTTACCTTAATGATCTTTAGTAGTTGCGGATACTTGCTAGAGTTCCAATCATAAGTGCATATGATCCAAGAAGAGAAAGTATGTTAGCTTATGCCTCTCCCTCATATGAAATTGCAATGACGACTACCTGTCTTGTTAACAATTGCCTAAGACAATTCCGCACACCGACCCATCATTATTCCACACTCGCTATTTATAATATTTAGTAATATATTCTAACTTTATGATAACATCACCTACTTTTATGTTTTAGCTCTCCGATATCATGCAAAGTTATCCTCTTCATACCCACAACGTAGTTTTATTTCTCGTTTCTAGTTGGAAGCAAACGTTCAGTGTACGTAGAGTCGTATCAGTGGCAGATAGGGCTTGAGAGAATATTGATCTTACCTTTAGCTCCTTGTGGGTTCGACACTCCATACTTATCACTTCCACCATTGGGAATTTCTACGATGATTCCCTGCACTTGGGGATTTTCAAGCTCTTTTCTGGTGCCGTTGTCGGGGAGCAATAGCGTGGGGTTGATATTCTCGTGTGTGCTTGTTTGCTTTATTCACTAAGTAGATTTTATTTTTCCTTTTTTCTGTTTAGTTGTGGGTGAAACATACAAAAAAATAAAGAATGAAAATACAAAAAATAATTTACTTGTCTCTCATGCCTAAAAAGTTTTTTTCAATAAGAGAAGTGATTGGAAGGTTATGCATTGGAGAAGTGAGGGTCGACCTTGAACACTTGCGTTCATGCTCATGGAAACAATGTAAAAAAATTCATGGAAGCTTCTCTGAAAATAATTATCCCCTTGTATATATCCATTGTATTATAAAAATAATGTGCCAAGCTTTGGTTTTAGGATGATTAGATTGCTTGTTTACTATGTACATTACAAAAACAGAAACTTTGGTTGTAGCGCGTGATTTTACATTTTTTACTGGAAAGTCAAATGGGTCTGAAACATTTTGCACATTACTTCTGTACGAATTGTTTAAATTTTCAATTTTTTTAGAATTTTTTGGGTTTACAGAATTTAACTGAACTTCTAGATTATTACAGAATGTCCTGTTTTTGACAGATTCTATTTTCTTTGAGTTGTTCGCTTATTTTGATGAATCTATGGGTAGTATCGGGGGGTATGAACCATGGTGAAGTTGGAATGCAGTAGATATAGTTTTAATACGAAATTGGAATAAGTTTGCAACAATAGCTAAAGATAGTGATTTGATTTATTACACTAACGGATCTCACAAAGTTTTTGTTAAAGTTTTGTGTGGATGAAGTGTTCGAAGATTGAGGAGCTATCAATATGAGAAGAATAAAGAGATGCAAGAGCTCAAGCTTGGGGATTCCCAAGGCACCCCAAGTAAATATTTCAAGGATACTCAAGCATCTAAGCTTGGGGATGCCCGGTTGGCATCCCATCTTTCTTCTTCAACAATTATCGGTATACCTCGGTTTTCGTTTTGTTCACATAATTTGTGTCCTTTGTGTTTTTGTTTTTCCTTTAAGAACCATTCTAGTATGAGATAGCCCTTTATTGATTTATAGAATACTTCATGTGCTTCACTTAAATCTTTTGAGTATGGTTTTATAGAATGCTTCCTGTGCTTCACTTATATATTTTGAGCTTGGATATTGGTTAGTATATATTAATTGTAGAATGCTCCATGAACTTCACTTATATCTTTTGGAGTATGAATAATACTATCATCTAAAGTGGATTTGGAAGAAGTTTTCTCCCACTATTCCGAATGAGGAGAATTTTGCTTATGTGGAGAGTAGTAAAATTTCTATGCTCGTAGATCATGAAAAGAATGCTTTATGTGATGGTTATATTGTTGAACTCATTCATGATGCTACTGAAAATTATTGTGAGGGAGGAATACATGTTTGTAGGAGTTGCAATAATATCAAGTTTCCTCTCTATATGCTTAAAGTTTTGAAGGTATACTTGTTTTGCCTTCCTATGCTAGTTGATCCTTGTTCCTATAAATTGTGTGCTCACAAAATCCCTAGGCATAGGAAGTGGGTTAGGTTTAAATGTGCTAGTCATATTCTTCATGATGCTCTCTTTATGTTTCAATTCTTATCTTTTATGTGAGCATCATTGAAATCATCATGCCTAGCTAAAAGGCATTAAAGAAAAGCGCTTGTTGGGAGACAACCCAATATTTACCCTTACTGTTTTTGTGTGTTTACATGATTAAGCTACTGCAGTAATCATGTTTTATAGCTTTTTTCAATAAAGTGCCAAGTAAGACCTCTGGGAAGACTTGGGTGAAAGTTATTGTGATCTTTCTATAAAAAACAGAAACTTTGCGCTCACGAGTTTAGCTGCCATTTTTACAGAAGAGTGCTTTGGTGTTGATTCTTTTTGCAGAAGATTAATAAAATAATTCCTCATGTCCACCAATTTATTTCATAATTTTTTGAGTAGAATAAGTATGGTTGATGTTCACATCATTACAGACTGTTCTGTTTCTGACAGATTCTGTTTTCATTGCATAGTTTGCTTGTTTTCTAGTTTCTATGGCTTGTATTTCTCAATATAAATTGTAGAAATGATATGGTACAGTAGGCAATGTGTGAGAACAATTATGAACTTTGTCTTTGACAGTACAAAAGTGAATGGTTTACTCTTTATCATACTAACCTATCTCACGAAGTTCCGTTAAGTTTTGTGTGATTGAAGTTTTCAAGCTTTGGGTGAGATATCGATATGAGGAGAATAAGGAGTGGAAAGACCATAAGCTTGGGGATGCCCAAGGCACCCCAAGGTAATATTCAAGGAATACTCAAGCACCTAATCTTGGGGATGCCCCGGAAGGCATCCCCTCTTTTGTCTTCAAAACTATCGGTATACCCTACTCGGAGCTATATTTTTTTCGTCACATGATATGTGTTTTACTTGGAGCATATTTTAAATTTTATTTGTTGTTTGAATAAAATCATTGGATGTGAAATCTTGAATGAAAAAGAATCCTCCCATGGCTAGATAATTATTTGACTACTCAGTGTTCTTCACTTATATCTTTTTGGAGTAGTTTGTCGTTTACTCACGTGCTTCACACATATCCTATGAGTAAATGGTTGAATGAATTGAATATCATAAATCTAAATTTATATATGTTTCATATGCTTACAACATGGGGAGTAATGACTTCACCCATAATAAGTATAGGTAGTAAACTTATTGGAAGTTAGCAAACGCAGAATTAGTCACTTGAACAATTCATGAAAGAATATTGAAGGAAGAGAGATTTCACATATAAATATACTATCTTGGACATATTTTGCAATTGTGAGCACTCATTAAAATATGACATGCTAAAAGGTTGATGTTGGACAAGGAAGACAACTTAATGAGTTATGTTTTCCTATATCTGAAACGTTATATTGTCTTGGATCATCCAACATGTTGAGCTTGCCTTTCCCTCTCATGCTAGCCAAATTCTTTGCACCAAGTAGAGATACTACTTGTGCTTCCAAACATTCCTTAAACTAGTTTTTCCATGAGAGTCCACCATACCTACCTATGGATTGAGTAAGATCCTTCAAGTAAGTTGTCATCGGTGCATGCAATAAAAATTGCTCTCTAAATATGTATGATCTATTAGTGCGAAGAAAATAAGCTTTATACGAACTTGTGATATGGAAGAAATAAAAGCGACGGACTGCATAATAAAGGTCTTTATCACAAGAGAAAATATAAAGTGATGTTCTTTTGCATTAAGATTTTGTGCATCCAACCATAAAAGCGCTTGACAACCTCTGCTTCCCTCTGCGAAGGGCCTATCTTTTACTTTTATCTTCTACCCTTATACAAGAGTCATGGTGATCATCACCTTTCCTTTTTACACTTTTTCCTTTGGAAAGCACTTTGTGTTGGAGATATCCGGATATATATATCACTTGGATGTAGGTTTTCATAAATTATTATTGTTGACATTACCCTTGAGGTAAAAGGTTGGGAGGCGAAACTATAAGCCCCTATCTTTCTCTGTGTCCGATTAAAACTTTGAACCCATAAATATCACATGAGTGTTAGAAATTGTGAAAGATTAAATGATAGTTGAGTATGTGGAGTTTGCTGAGTCAAAGCTCTTACATAGACCCTTCCCGAAAATAAGATTAATTGCAATTGTTTGATGACTAAGAGCACGGTTTGTTAGTTTTCAAGAAAGTTTATGATCTATACTTTAACATGTGAATAGCTTGTTACTTGATCATGAGAAGTTTTATGAGTTGAGATGTTGTTATGATATATAATGATGCTAGAAAAAGTGATTGGAACTATCATTGATCAAATTTATGCACTAGCTAGCATTCACACTTCATAAATTATTTCTTTTATCATTTACCTACTCGAGGACGAGCAGGAATTAAGCTTGGGGATGCTCATACGTCTCCAACGTATCTATAATTTATGAAGTATTCATGCCATGTTGACAATAGTTTTATATGATTTTGGTATGATTTGATTAGAACTAACCCAAACTGACGCTGTTTTCAGCAGAATCACCGTGGTGTTGTTTTTGTGCAGAAATAGAAGTTCTCGGAATGCGATGAAAATCAACGGAGAATTTTTCTGGAAAATATAAAAAATACTAGAACAAAAATCTACCGGAGGGGAGTCCCATGGGCCCCACGAGGGTGGGGGCGCGCCCACCCCCCTGGGCGCGCCCCTGTGCCTCGTGGACTTCCCATGGGGCCCCTGACTTGTTCTCGACGCCAACCTCTCCTATAAATGCCCAAACCTCTAGAAAATAACCTAGATCGGAAGATCCGCCGCCGCAAGCCTCTGTAGCCATGAGAAATCAATCTAGGCCCTCTCTGGCACCCTGCCAGAGGGGGCCATCATCACCGGAGGCTATGGAGGAGGATCACGGAGGGGAAATCATCACCATGAAGGCCAAGGACCAGAGGGAGACCTCTCCCCATCCAGGGGGGGCATGGAGGAGGAAGCACAAGGGGGAGAACCTCTCCTCCTCTCTCCCGGTGGCACCGGAGTGCCATCGGGAGGGGAATCATCGCCGCGGTGATCGTCTTCATCAACATCACCATCATCAACATCACCATCATCATCACCATCCTCATCTCTTTTACGCGGTCCACTCTCCCGCACCCCGCTGTAATCCCTACTTGAACATGGTGCTTTATGCCACATATTATGATTCAATGATGTGTTGCCATCCTATGATGTTTTGAGTGGATATCCTTTGCCTTTGGGTTTATTGATGATCTAGATTGGTATGAGTTGTATGTTTTATTTTGGTGATGTCCTATTGTGCCCTCTGTGTCGCGCAAGCGTGAGGGATTCCCGATGTAGGGTATTGCAATACGTTCATGATTCGCTTATAGTGGGTTGCTTGAGTGACAGAAGCATAAACCCGAGTAAGGGGGTTATTGCGTATGGGATAAAGGGGACTTGATGCTTTAATGTTATGGTTGGGTTTTACCTTAATGATCTTTAGTAGTTGCGGATGCTTGCTAGAGTTCCAATCATAAGTGCATATGATGCAAGAAGAGAAAGTATGTTAGCTTATGCCTCTCCCTCATATGAAATTGCAATGACGACGACCGGTCTTGTTAACAATTGCCTAAGACAATTCCGCACACTGACCCATCATTATTCCACACTCTCTATTTATAATATTTAGTAATATATTCTAACTTTATGATAACAGCACCTACTTTTATGTTTTAGCTCTCCGATATCATGCAAAGTTATCCTCTTCATACCCACAACGTAGTTTTATTTCTCGTTTCTAGTTGAAAGCAAGCATTCGGTGTACGTAGAGTCGTATCAGTGGCAGATAGGGCTCGAGAGAATATTGATCTTACCTTTAGCTCCTTGTGGGTTCGACACTCCATAGTTATCACTTCCACCATTGGGAATTGCTACGATGATTCCCTGCACTTGGGGATTATCAGTGACTAACACCCAAAGAGTTTACTAGAGTCAATAATCTAGTTCACATCGCCATCTGATTAATACCCAAAGAGTACTAAGGTGTGATCATGTTTTTATTGTGAGAGAGGTTTAGTCAATGGGTCTGCCATATTAAGATTTGTATATATTTTGCAAATTTCTATGTCTACAATGCTCTAGATGGAGCTACTCTAGCTAATTGCTCCCACTTTCAATATGTATCCAGATTGAGACTTAGAGTCATCTGAATTGGTGTCAATGTTTGCCTCAACGTAACCCTTTACGATGAACTCTTTATCACCTCCACAACCGTGAAACATTTCCTTAATCCTTTATAGATACCTACGGATAATTTTGACCATTTTCCAGTGATCCACTCTTAGATCACTATTGTACCCCCTTGCCAAACTCATGGCAAGTCACACAACAAGTCTGGTACACAGCATGTCATGCTTTATAGAACCTATGGCTGAGGCATAGGGAATTGATACGTCTCCAACGTATCTATAATTTTTGATTGTTCCAGGCTATTATATTATCTGTTTTGGAGGTTTAATGGGCTTTAATATGCTCTTTTATGTTATTTTTGGGACTAACCTATTAACCGGAGGCCCAGTGCCAGTTTCTGTTTTTTTGCCTATTTTAGTGTTTCATAGAAAAGGAATATCAAACGGAATCCAAACGGAATGAAACCTTCGCGAGGATCTTTCTTGGAACAAACGCAACCCAGGAGACTTGGAGTGGAAGTCTGGAAGTCCGTGAGACAGCCATGAGGCAGGAGGGCGCGCCCCCACCCTCGTGGGCCCCACGGAGCTCCACCGACGTACTTCTTTCACCTATATATACTCTTGTACCCTAAAAACATCCAGGAGAGCCACGAAACCACTTTTACACCACCGCAACCTTCCGTACCCATGAGATCCCATTTGGGGCCTTTTCCGGCGATCTGCCGGAGGGGGAATCGATCACGGAGGGCTTCTACATCAACACCATAGCCTCTCCGATGAAGCATGAGTAGTTTACCACAGACCTTCGGGTCCATATTTATTAGCTAGATGCCTTCTTATCTATCTTTGATTCTCAATACAAAGTTCTCCTCGATGTTCTTGGAGATCTATTCGAGGTAATACTCTTTTGCGGTGTGTTTGCCGAGATCCGATGAATTGTGGATTTATGATCAAGATTATCTATGAATATTATTTGGGTCTTCTCTGAATTCTTATATGCATGATTTGATATCTTTGCAAGTCTCTTTGAATTATCGGTTTAGTTTGGCCTACTAGATTGATCTTTCTTGCAATGGGAGAAGTGCTTAGCTTTGGGTTCAATCTTGCGGTGTCCTTTCCCAGTGACAGTAGGGGCAGCAAGGCATGTATTTTATTGTTGCCATCGAGGATAAAAAGATGGGTTTTATATCATATTGCTTGAGTTTATCCCTCTACATCATGTCATCTTGCCTAATGTGTTACTCTGTTCTTATGAACTTAATACTCTAGATGCATGCTGGATAGCGGTCGATGTGTGGAGTAATAGCAGTAGATGCAGAATCGTTTCGATCTACTTGACACGGACGTGATGCCTATAATCATAATCATTGCCTAGATATTCTCATAACTATGCTCTTCTCTATCAATTGCTCGACAGTAATTTGTTCACCCACCGTAATTTATGCTATCTCGAGAGAAGCCACTAGTGAAACCAATGGCCCCCGGGTCTCTTTCTTGTTATATTGCATCTCTTTGATTTACATCGCATCTCGTTTTATTATTTTGCAATCTTTACTTTCCCATCTATACAACAAAAATACCAAAAATATTTATCCAATTATCTTTATCAGATCTCACTTTTGCAAGTGGCTGTGAAGGGATTGACAACCCCTTTATCGCGTTGGTTGCAAGATTCTTGATTGTTTCTGCAGGTACTAGGTGACTTGAGCATTGTCTCCTACTGGATTGATACCTTGGTTCTCAAAATTGAGGGAAATACTTATGCTACTTTGCTGCATCACCCTTTCCTCTTCAAGGGAAAACCAACGCATGCTCAAGAGGTAGAAAGAAGGATTTTTGGCGCCATTGCCGCGGAGATCTACACACAAGTCAAGACATACCAAGTACCCATCACTAACTCTTCTCCCTTGCATTACATTATTTGTCATTTGTCTCTCATTTTCCTATCCCCCACCTCTAAAACGATTTTCAAAAACCCATTGCCTTTTCTTCACCCTTTTTCGTTCGTCTCTTTTCGCTTGCTTCTTGTGTGCTTGTGTGTTGGATTGATTGTTTGTCATGATGGCTCAAGATAATACTAAATTGTGTGACTTTTCCAATACCAACAACAATGATTTTATTAGCACTCTGATTGCTCCTACTACCGATGCTGAATCTTGTGAACTTAATACCGCTTTGTTGAATCTTGTTATGAAAGATCAATTTTCTGGCCTTCCTAGTGAAGATGCCGCTATCCATCTAAACAACTTTGTTGATTTGTGTGATATGCAAAAGAAGAAAGATGTGGACAATGATATTGTTAAATTGAAGCTATTTACGTTTTCGCTTAGAGATCGTGCTAAAACTTGGCTCTCTTCTTTGCCTAAAAATAGTATTGATTCATGGAATAAGTGCAAAGATGCTTTTATCTCTAAGTATTTTCCTCCCGCTAAGATCATCTCTCTTAGGAACGATATTATGAATTTTAAACAACTTGATCATGAGCATGTTGCACAAGCTTGGGAGGGGATGAAATTAATGATACATAATTGCCCTACACATGGTTTGATTTTATGGATGATTATACAAAAAAATTATGCCGGATTGAATTTTGCTTCTATAAATCTTTTAGATTCAGCCACGGGAGACACTTTTATGGAAAACACTTTAGGAGAAGCTACTAAACTCCTAGATAATATTATGGTTAATTATTCTCAATGGCGCACCGAAAGATCCACTAGTAAAAAGGTTCATGCAATTGAATAGATTAATGTTTTGAGTGGAAAGATGGATGAACTTATGAAATTGTTTGCTAATAAAAGTGTTTCTTCTGATCCTAATGATATGCCTTTGTCCATTTTGATTGAGAATAATAATGAATATATGGATGTGAATTTTGTTGGTAGGAATAATTTTGGTAACAACGTGTATAGAGGAAACTTTAATCCTAGGCTGTTTTCTAATAATTCCTCTAATAATTATGGTAATTCCTACAACAACTCTTATAAAAATTTTAATAAGATGCCCTCTTATTTTGAGACTAGTGTTAAAGAATTTATGAGTTCGTAAAAGAATTTCAATGCTTTGGTTGAAGAAAAATTGCTTAAGATTGACGATTTGGCTAGGAACGTGGATAGAATTTCTCTTGATGTTGATTCTTTGAAACTTAGGTCTATTCCACCTAAGCATGATACCAATGAGTCTCTCAAGTCAATGAAAATTTCCATTAACGAGTGCAAAGAAAGAACCGCTAGGATTCGTGCTAAAAAAGATTGCTTTGTGAAAGTGTGTTCTTCTAGTTTTCATGATAATAATGATGAAGATCTAAAAGTGATTGATGTGATTCCTAATCTTTGTTTTACAATATGAATCTTGATAAAGATGGGACTGGAGATGAGTCAACTTTAGTTAAAAGGCGTCCCAATGATTCGGAGTTTTTAGATCTTGATGCAAAAATTGATAAAAGTGGGATTGAAGAGGTCAAAACTTTACATAGTAATGAACCCACTATTTTGGATTTCATGGAATTTAATTATGATAATTGCTCTTTGATAGATTGTATTTCCTTGTTGCAATCCGTGTTAAATTCTCCTCATCCAAGGTCAAAAAAATTCTCCTCATGCATATAATCAAAATAAAGCTTTTACTAAACATATCTTGATGCTTTGATGCAATCTTATGAAGAAAAACTTGAACTAGAAGTTTCTATCCCTAGAAAGCTTTATGATGAGTGGTAACCTATTATTAAAATTAATATTAAAGATTATGAATGCTATGCTTTATGTGATTTGGGTGCTAGTGTTTCCACGATTCCAAAAACTTTGTGTGATGTGCTAGGTTTCCGTGAATTTGATGATTGTTCTTTAAATTTTCACATTGCGGATTCCACCTTTAAGACACCTATGGGAAGGATCAATGATGTTCTTATTGTTGCAAATAGGAATTATGTGCCCGTATATTTCATTGTTCTTGATATAGATTGCAATCCTACATGTCCTATTATTCTTGGTAGACCTTTCCTTAGAACGATTGGTGCAATTATTGACATGAAAGAAGGAAACATTAGATTCCAATTTTTGTTAAGGAAAGGCATGGAACAATTTCCTAGAAAGAAAATTAAATTACCTTATGAATCTATTATGAGATCCACTTATGAATTACATACCAAAGATGACAATACCTAGATCTATTCTTGCTTTTATGCCTAGCTAGGGGCGTTAAATGATAGCGCTTGTTGGGAGGCAACACAATTTTATTTTTGTTCTTTACTTTTTTGTTCCTATTTAGTAATAAATAATTCATCTAGCCTATATTAAGATTGTGTTTTTTTATGTTTTAATTAGTGTTTGTGCCAAGTAAAGCCTTTAGGAACTTCTTGGGTGATTGTTGTTTGATCTTGTTGAAAACAACAGAAAGTATGCGTGTCGCGGAACGTAGTAATTTCAAAAAAAATTCCTACGCACACGCAAGATCATGGTGATGCATATCAACGAGAGGGGAGAGTGTTGTCTACGTACCCTTGTAGACCGGCAACGGAAGCGTTGACACAACGTAGAGGAAGTAGTCGTCCGTCTTCCCGATCTGACCGATCCAAGTACCGAACGTACGGCACCTCCAAGTTCTGCACACGTTCAACTCGGTGACGTCCCTCGAGCTCTGATCCAGACGAGTATTGAGGGAGAGTTTCTTCAGCACGACGGCGTGATGACGGTGATGATGTTCTACTGACGCAGGGCTTCGCCTAAGCACTGCTACGATATGACCGAGGTGGAATATGGTGGAAGGGGGCACCGCACACGGCTAAGGAACGATCACAAAGATCAACTTGTGTGTCATGGGGTGCCCCCTTGCCCCCGTATATAAAGGAGGGAGGGGGGAGGTGCGGCCGGCCCCTAGGGGTGCGCCTGGAGGAGTCCTACTCCCACCGGGAGTAGGACTCCCCCCTCTTGCCTTGTTGGAGAAGGAAAGCGGAAGGGGGAAAGAGGAAAGGGGGCGCCCCCCCCTTCCTTATCCTATTCGGACTAGGGGGAGAGGGGGCGCGAGCCTGCCCTGGTCGGCCCTCCTCTTCCCCCTTAGGGCCCATGTAGGCCCATTAACCCCGGGGGGGTTCCGGTAACCCCCCCGATACTCCAGTAAAATCCCGATTTCACCCGGAACGATTCCGATATCCAAATATAGGCTTCCAATATATCAATCATTATGTCTCGACCATATCGAGACTCCTCGTCATGTCCGTGATCACATCCGGGACTCCGAACAACCTTCGGTACATCAAAACACAAAAACCCTAATTACGATCGTCACCGAACTTTAAGCATGCGAACCCTACGGGTTCGAGAACTATGTAGACATGACCGACACACGTTTCCGGTCAATAACCAATAGCGGAACCTGGATGCTCATATTGGTTCCTACATATTCTACGAAGATCTTTATTGGTCAAACCGCATAACAACATACGTTGTTCCCTTTGTCATCGGTATGTTACTTGCCCGAGATTCGATCGTCGGTATTCCAATACCTAGTTCAATCTCGTTACTAGCAAGTCTCTTTACTCATTCTATAATACATCATTCCGCAACTAACTCATTAGTTGCAATGCTTGCAAGGCTTAAGTGATGTGCATTACCGAGTGGGCCCAGAGATACCTCTCCGACAATCGGAGTGACAAATCCTAATCTCGAAATACGCTAACCCAACAAGTACCTTCGGAGACACCTATAGAGCACCTTTATAATCACCCAGTTACGTTGTGACGTTTGGTAGCACACAGAGTGTTCCTCCGGTAAACGGGAGTTGCATAATCTCATAGTCATAGGAACATGTATAAGTTATGAAGAAAGCAATAGCAACAAACTAAACGATCAAGTGCTAAGCTAACGGAATGGGTCAAGTCAATCACATCATTCTCCTAATGATGTGATCCCGTTTAATCAAATGACAACTCATGTCTATGGTTTAGGAAAAATAACTGAGGGAGTCCTGGATTAGGGGGTCTCCGGACAGCCGGACTATATCATTTGGCCGGACAGTTAGACTATGAAGATACAAGATTGGAGACTTTGTCTCGTGTCCGGATGGGACTCTACTTGGCGTGGAAGGCAAGCTAGGAAATACAGATATGCATATCTTCTCCTTTGTAACCGACCTTGTGTAACGCTAGCCCTCTCCGGTGTCTATATAAACCGGAGGGTTTTAGTCCGTAGGACACAACAATAACATACAATCATACCATAGGCTAGCTTCTAGGGTTTAGCCTCTCTGATCTCGTGGTAGATCTACTCTTGTACTACCCATATCATCAATATTAATCAAGCAGGACATAGGGTTTTACCTCCATCAAGGGGGCCCGAACCTGGGTAAAACTTCGTGTCCCCTGCCTCCTGTTACCATCCGCCTAGACGCACAGTTCGGGACCCCCTACCCGAGATCCGCCGGTTTTGACACCGACATTGGTGCTTTCATTGAGAGTTCTTCTGTGTCGTCGCCGTTAGGCTTGATGGCTCCTTCTATCATCGTTAGCGATGCAGTCCAGGGCGAGACTTTTCTCCCCGGACAGATTTTTGTATTCGGCGGCTTTGCACTGCGGGCCAATTCGCTTGGCCATCTGGAGCAGATTGAAAGCTACGCCCCTGGCCATCAGGTCAGGTTTGGAAGCTTAAACTACACGGCCGATATCCGCGGAGACTTGATCTTCGACGGATTCGAGCCTCTGCCTTGTGCGTCACGCGGTCATGATGAGTACGATTTAGCTCTACCATCCGACAGTGTTCAGGAGATCGCACCGGCAGCCACTCCGACGCTCAATTCGGAGCCAGTTGCGCCGTGCATGGATGGGTGGATGGACCCCGCCACGGAGGCCTTACCCTCATTGGCGATCGAGCCGAACATCGACCTTACTCTGCACGAGAGCCGTGTTGACAAACTGCCGGATCTCTCTCCGTCCACGGACTCCGAACCGCCTGCACCCGTTCCTAGCGAATCCAATTGGGTGCCGATCATGGAGTTTACCTCCGCGGATATTTTTCAGCACTCGCCCCTTGGCGACATACTGAACTCATTAAGGTCTCTCTCCTTGTCAGGAGAATCCTGGCCGAACTATGTCCGGCAGGATTGGGATGCGGATGGCGTCAAAATTCACCGCCCACCCACCACCCACTTAGTAGCCACTGTCGATGACATAACCGACATGCTCGACTTCGACTTCGAAGACATCGACGGTATGGACGACGATGCAGGAGACGAACAGGAACCATTGCCCACAGGGCACTGGCCGCCCACTTTGTCACATGATGTATACATGGTGGACACACCAAAAGAAAACGACCACGAGGAACAGAAGGACGCAATGAAGGGTTGTCCCCTCGAGAAGCAGTCAAAGCAGCGGCGTAAGCGCCGCTCCAAATCCTGCCTCGGCAGAAACAACGATCATACAGACCCGGTGTTAGAGTAGGGTGAACCATCGCCGGACCACGGCAACACAGAGAATCAAACCGAACAACCTGATTCTGTCAAAGATAACAGTCCGGATAACATCACACCGGACAGACACCCGGAGCAAAAGAATACCCGTCAAAGGCTCGTGGCCACCGCAAGGAGTCTAAAAAAGCAGAAGCAAAGGCTCAAGGCTGCGCAAGACACACTTAAAATCAGATGGAGTAAAGTACTCAATACAGCAGCGAAGTACGGCGGTAATTGCCCCACCAAGAGCTACCTGAAGCGGAAGTTGCTACCTGAATTCGATGAGGAGGCCTTAGATCCCCCGCAACCAAAAATTAAAACGGCCACCTAGCCGGATAGACGACCTCACGGCCAACATAGAGCGGCAAACAACGCCGCACATAAGCCAATACGCGATCCACGCGAGGGCTCGCATCAAAAGGACGGCGCAACCAGATCCATCTATGGACCACGCAAGCGCGCTCCAGCATATGATGCAACACAACAAACATCCGAACAACACGGTAAACCCAGATACAGGGGTGTCGCACACCCCCTATGTTTCACCGATGAGGTGCTGGACCATGAATTTCCAGAGGGATTCAAACCCGTAAACATAGAGGCATACGACGGAACAACAGACCCTGGGGTCTGGATTGAGGACTATATCCTCCATATCCATATGGCTCGAGGAGATGATCTCCATGCCATCAAGTACTTACCCCTCAAGCTCAAAGGGCCAGCTCGGCACTGGCTTAAAAGCCTCCCCGAAAACTCCATTGGAAGCTGGAAGAGCTCGAAGATGCTTTTCGGGCAAATTTTCAAGGGACTTATGTTCGACCTCCGGATGCGGATGATTTGAGTCATATAACTCAACAGCCCGGAGAGTCAGCCCAAAAGCTTTGGAACAGGTTTCTTACTAAAAAGAACCAAATAGTCGACTGTCTGGACGCCGAAGCCTTGGCAGCTTTTAAGCATAGTGTCCGCGACGAATGGCTTGCCAGACACCTCGGCCAAGAAAAGCCAAGAACAATGGCAGCATTAACAAGCCTCATGACCCGCTTTTGCGCGGGTGAGGACAGCTAGCTAGCCAGATGCAGCACCAGTGACCCAAGTACATCCGAAGTTAGAGATGAAAATGGGAAATCATGACGCAGCAAAAATAACAAGCGCCGGAATAAAGAAGACAGTCCGAAGAGCATGGCGGTAAATGCCAGATTCAGAAGCTCTCGGCCAGTTCAGCAAAAGCCGCCCTCCAAAGGCACCAGAGACGAACTGTCCAGCCTCAACAAAATTCTGGACCAAATATGTCAGATCCATGGCACCCCTGGTAAACACGCTAATCATACCCACAGAGAATGTTGGGTCTTCAAGAAGTCCGGCAAGCTCAACACCGTACACAAGGGGGAGGATACACCAAGCGAAGACGAGGATGAGCCTCTCAAGCAAGACACTGGGGAACAAAAGAAATTTCCACCAGAAGTCAAAACAGTAAACGTGTTATATGTGATCAAGGGAAGAAACAAAGCGGCACTCCCAGATAAATATGCCCAAGGGCCTATCACCGCGGAGTCCTGCCACTGGTCGTCTCAACCGATCACTTTTGACCATCGGGATTACTCAGCAAGTATCCGGCGTGCAGGATGGGCTGCCTTGGTATTAGACCCAATAATTGACAGATACCACTTCACACGAGTCCTGATGGACGGTGGCAGCAGTCTAAACCTGATATATCAGGACACAATCCGCAAATTTGGGATAGACCCAATGAAAATTTGCCTCAGCAATACTACCGTTAAAGGGGCAACGCCAGGCCCAGGGGCTCATTGCACGGGCTCCCTGCTACTAGAAGTTATATTCGGCTTCCCCGATAACTTCCGTAGCAAAAATTTAACCTTCCACATTGCTCTGTTCCAAAGTGGCTATCAAGCACTACTTGGACGCGAAGCTTTCGCTCGCTTTAACGCAATACCGCACTACGCTTCCCTCACGCTTAAGATGCCCGGTCCACGTGGCATCATTACAGTAAATGGAAATATGGAGCGATCCCTGCGTGTCGAAGAGAATGCGGCTGCCTGGGCAGCCGCACACTAAAACGACCTCACCAACTAAAGTATTCGATAGGTCGTTAAGACCACGGACACGGTTAGATGAGTCCGACGCAGCTGTATGTAATTCGTACAGGTTTGATGGCCACACCCCTATCACAAATACAAGGGGCTCAACGCGTGCAGACAAGTGGCAATTTTTACTCATCTTGAATTATACATGGTTTTTTCAAAAAACCTACCTTTTTGCATGACAACTTTTCACCTAAGTTCCTCTCTTTTACAGATGACCACCGTGCTACACCCGTCCAGGATACGGCACAACGGAGACACAGGCGCAGACGTGCAGCAGGGACCCGTTCCAAGGATTCTTTTTAGGTTAAGACCCTGCGTCAACCTTTTTTACTGTCTCTTGTTGATACACATCCCTCAGATTCTCAGTACAATTGAGAAGGATGCTGGCGTCTTGGCATGTGGCCACGTCAGAATAATGCACGTACCTGAACACCAGGGGCTTCTTACAAAGGGCACTGATTAGGCCCGGTTCATACCATAAAGACCGAATACCTTAGGGAGTGTTCGGCATCGCGAGTTTGGCCCTATATGCATCAGCTCTGAATCATGTCTTTGGTCAAATGTTGTGTTTGCCCGGCTCCTATGTTTTGGTACCTTACGTTCCGCTCTATCGGCTAAGGTAGCACTAGGAGAACTACTGCGATTGTGCCCTGGGTCATCTGGACGAGCACCTCAGTAGAGAAAGCCGAAAACTGACTGTCATGATATAGTGTGAGACTAGTCAACCACTCGATGACCTATCGGAATGTTAGAATTCCTCCACCTTAACGAAGGGTCGTTTCTCGGCCAGGCATGTACGCACCCCGAATTCGCGAGAGTGCGGAGCCACCAGGGGCTATATAGTAGCCCCACCATCAAACTCCTATGGCTAAGTGAAAGTGTTAAAGCATTATAGTCCGGTTGCCTCGTTCGCTGCACTATCACCTCCTTAATAGGACCAAGACGTTGGGTTAAGTGTGAACATGCGTCTTCTGCGAACACCTCCGCATTATATGCGTGGGGGCTGAAGCCGACGACTACAATCTTGCAGGTTATACACATGTATACATAAACGGCCGCACAGGAGGCATCATATTACTTTCAGGAAAAAGTATAAACACAGCCTTAATAAATTTCATAAAAACATTGTGTTTACAATGGGAATACATGTCACTCAAACATAATATTCTTCGAGCACTGGGCCTCTATCAAACGAGCACCCTCGAGAACCTCTTCGAAATAGTGCTCGGCAGCCACTCGGCCTATGGCCGAACCCTGCGCCGCAACAGTGGTAGCATCCATCTCCGCCTAGTATGCTTTAACACGGGCAAGGGCCATCCGCGAGCCTTCTATTCACGCCGACCTCTTCATCGCATTGATGCGCGGCACCGCACCAAGGAACTGCTGCACTAAGTTGAAATAGCTGTTCGGCTTTGGCTTTTCCGGCCACAGCTGATCCACGACAGACCTCATGGTGAGTCCGGACAACCTATTGAGTTCGGCCCATTCGTCTAGCTGATCAGTCAACGGAAGCGGACGCTCTGGAACGTTAAATTGCGACCAGAATAGCTTGTCCACTTCACGATCTGTTTGATCTCAGAAGTATTTGGCCGCATCGACAGCGCTCGCCGCCAAGTCCATATATGCGTCTGCTGAACTCCACAGCCGATTCAGAGGGGCATACCGTGGATCTCCGAACTTCCTCCGCAGCATAAAGAGCTTCCCAGCCGCAATATCCCCGGCTTCACGCAGCTCCTCCTTCTTCGCTCTCATAGCAGAGCGGGTGTCTTTGTTCGCCATCGTGGCCTTTTCAAGGTCCATTGCCTTCGCTCGGTTTTCTTTTTCAAGGAACTGGCAACGGTCGGCGGTGTCTTTTAACTTTACGGCCATCTTGGCCATCTTCTCTTTGCTCTCGCAATGCACGGCCTTCTCGGCTTTCAACTCTTCGGCCACCTTCAAAGCAGCTGCATTACTAATCCTTACTTGTTCTTTGGCTTGGGAAAGTTCCGCCCGCAGGGTTTCCACGGTGGAAGCTCCATCTGCAGTCACAACATATTAAAGATACTAGTATCATGCTGCTCTTACTATGTGACATTCACCAAAAAATACCACTTACCCTGTGCCTCGTCAAGCCTCTTGTTAACAAGCTCGATGTCGGCATCCGCCGCATCCAGTTGCCGCTTCAGTTCGGCAAACTCATGAGTCCGGCTAGCCACCGGAGCTCCCACTACCTGCACATTAAAGCGGTATGGTTATTGCCTGGGACTATGATCCTCTGTTTGCCGCCGTTCTCGGCGACAACCAGAGTCTCAGGGGCTACTATCTACACAGGGCACACCTAAAAATGTGCGGTACCATCACAAATGTACATCATTTTACGTACCTCAAAGCCCATCAGTAGACTCATAAAGGCATCATGCAACCCGCTTTCAGCGGATGAAATCCTTTCCATCACCGTACCCATCAATGTACGGTGTTCTTCTGAGATGGCCGCTCACTCCAACAGCTCTCTCAGTACGTCCGACCGCATACCAGACGGTGCCGGACTCTTCTGTTTGCTCTCTTCAAGAGCCCGACGCTGGGGACTTCGGGTGACTATAGGATTATCGTCTGGCCTCACCGGATCCGGAGAGGCCCTCCGTGACGACACTTCAAGGTCGCCCGCTTCTTGAGCGGAGGAGTCTGGGGGAGGCGTTTCGCTCTCCATCATCTCCGGAAGAAGATCCCCCGAAGACGAGCTCTGTTAAGAAGGGCTAAGATCCGAACTGCAAGATAAATACTTCGGTTATTTTCCTCGGGGGTAAGGTAACATATCTTCACTATTAAAGTACTTTTTGATTACTTACAGCTCGTTAGAGGGCTAATCCCCGCGCGGACTTTGTGCGGCAAGAGCACCCTCCAAGGCAGGACCCTCTGGTGGAGATTTCTTCTCCCGCTTGGAAACCTTGGTTTCTGGATCTTCAGAGGTAGTCCTCTTCCTTCCCCGGGGTGAGAGAATGTCAGATTCCTCCCCTCGGTTATCCTCCCTCATGGAGGCGCTCGTTCCTTTGGTCGGAATAGGTAGCAGTGGAGGCCCACTTTCGGCCTCATTATTCCCCCCTTTGTATTCCTTTGAGGGCTCCGGGCAAGGTGCTAGCTCGAGCATCTTTTCCAGTACCGGATTTTCCAAACCCTCATGAAGGGGAGCCGAACACCGAATCATCTTCGCCTTTGTTATCCAGTCCTGGTCAAAGAGAGATTTCTCAGAATAACGTCATGATAAATGAAAGACGGTGTGTTCGGCTATAGGATAACTTACTTGGTCGGCGGTGCGGTTGCTGCTCAGGCCCACGTCCTCGGTAGTATCCGGACACTCTATCTGGGGTCCGAAGAATGATCTATACATCTCCTCGTGCATCAGGCCGAGGAAATTCTGAATAGCGCGCGGTCCTTCTGGGTTGAACTCCCACATGCGAAGAGGCCGGCGTTTGCATGGCTGGATTCGTCGAACCAGCATAAATTGCATTACCATAACCAAACTGAAATCTCCTTCAAAGAGATTTTGAATGCGGCTTTGCAGTACAGGCACGTCCTTGGCAGGACCCCGGCTCAGCCCTCTGCTAATCCATGACATCAGTTGTGGTGGAGGGCCTGAGCGGAAAGCAAGGGCAGCTGCCCACTTGGCACTTCTGGGAGCTGTGATGTAAAACCACTCATGTTGCCATAATCCAGACACCTTTGGAATAAAACCCTTTGGCCATGGAGCTCCGGCGATCCTGCTTATTAATGCGCCTCCGCACGCTACATGCTGCCCCTCGACCATCTTCAGCTTCACGTCAAAGGTCTTGAGCCATAGGCCAAAGTGAGGGGTAATGCGGAGGAAAGCCTCACATACAACAATAAATGATGAGATGTGGAGAAAGGAGTCTGGGGCTAGATCATGGAAATCTAGCCCGTAATAAAACATCAGCCCCCTAACGAAGGGATCCAGAGTGAGGCCTAGACCTCGGAGGAAGTGGGACATGAACACGACGTCTTCGTTGGGTTCAGGAGTAGGGACGACCTGCCCTCGGGCAGGCAGCCGATGCAAAACCTCAGCGGTTAGGTATCTGGCCTCCCTAAACTTCTTGATATCTTCTTCTGTAACGGAGGAGGGCATCCACCGGCCTTGAAGGCTAGATCCGGACATGATTGAAGGTCCAGAGCACCTGACCTGGGCTTTGGGTGTTAAAACTCGAGGCGGGGGAAGGATTCGATTGAGCACGGGAGGGAAAGAGTAAAAGCCTTGTCCCTTTATAAAGAGGGTGAATATCAAGCGTCCTCTCTGTAGCCGTTTGGGACTTGCCTATAATCTAGGAGTCCTAGATACGGTTGGGTTACCCATGATCGTATTGATGAGAATCCCGTAATTAGGGGAACACGATCTCTGCTTTGACAAGACGTGTCAAGAAACCGCCTCGCGTTATGTGTGAGGCTGGTTGAAGAAAAACGGTTTGAATAATTACCGGGCTGTGGCATAATGTCATGTTGCCGAAACGTGTCAGTATATTAGATTTGTGGAAATATTATTCTCTCTATGGTGGTATGTGGAACTTATTTTACAGGGTCGGACACTATCCTTGTGTTTGAATTCTTCCGTGATGTATTCGGAGGAGGAACCCGCCTTGCAATGCCGAACACAATACTGCGCGCCGAACTCATCGTCATTGAAGCCTGGTTCAGGGGCTACTGAGGGAGTCCTCGATTAGGGGGTCTCCGGACAGCCAGACTATATCATTTGGCCGGACTGTTAGACTATGAAGATAAAAGATTGAAGACTTCGTCTCGTGTCCGGATGGGACTCTACTTGGCGTGGAAGGCAAGCTAGGCAATACGGATATGCATATCTTCTCCTTTGTAACCGACCTTGTGTAACCCTAGCCCTCTCCGGTGTCTATATAAACCGGAGGGTTTTAGTCCGTAGGACACAACAATAACATACAATCATACCATAGGCTAGCTTCTAGGGTTTAGCCTCTCTGATCTCGTGGTAGATCTACTCTTGTACTACCCATATCATCAATATTAATCAAGCAGGACGTAGGGTTTTACCTCCATCAGGAGGGCCCGAACCAGGGTAAAACTTCGTGTCCCCTGCCTCCTGTTACCATCCGCCTAGACGCACAGTTCGGGACCCCCTACCCGAGATCCGCCGGTTTTGACACCGACAATAACCATCTTCGATCAACGAGCTAGTCAAGTAGAGGCATACTAGTGACACTCTGTTTGTCTATGTATTCACACATGTATTATGTTTCCGGTTAATACAATTCTAGCATGAATAATAAACAGTTATCATGATATAAGGAAATAAATAATAACTTTATTATTGCCTCTAGGGCATATTTCCTTCAGTCTCCCACTTGCACTAGAGTCAATAATCTAGATTACACAGTAATGATTCTAACACCCATGGAGCCTTGGTGCTGATCATGTTTTTCTCGTGGAAGAGGCTTAGTCAGCGGGTCTGCAACATTCAGATCCATATGTATCTTGCAAATTTCTATGTCTCCCACTTGGACTAAACCCCGAATGGAATTGAAGCGTCTCTTGATGTGCTTGGTTCTCTTGTGAAATCTGGATTCCTTCGCCAAGGCAATTGCGCCAGTATTGTCACAAAAGATTTTCATTGGACCCGATGCACTAGGTATGACACCTAGATCGGATATGAACTCCTTCATCCAGACTCCTTCATTTGCTGCTTCCGAAGCAGCTATGTACTCCGCTTCACATGTAGATCCCGCCACGACGCTTTGTTTAGAACTGTACCAACTGACAGCTCCACCGTTCAGTATAAACACGTATCCAGTTTGCGATTTAGAATTGTCTGGATCAGTGTCAAAGCTTGCATCAACGTAACCATTTACGATGAGCTCTTTGTCACCTCCATATACGAGAAACATATCCTTAGTCCTTTTCAGGTACTTCAGGAAGTTCTTGACCGCTGTCCAGTGATCCACTCCTGGATTATTTTGGTACCTCCCTGCTAGACTTATAGCAAGGCACACATCAGGTCTAGTACACAGCATTGCATACATGATAGAGCCTATGGCTGAAGCATAGGGAACATCTTTCATTTTCTCTCTATCTTCTGCGGTGGTCGGACATTGAGTCTTACTCAACTTCACACCTTGTAACACAGGCAAGAACCCTTTCTTTGCTTGATCCATTTTGAATTTCTTCAAAATTTTGTCAAGGTATGTGCTTTGCAAAAGTCCAATTAAGCGTCTTGATCTATCTCTATAGATCTTAATGCCCAATATGTAAGCAGCTTCACCGAGGTCTTTCATTGAAGAACTCTTATTCAAGTATCCCTTTATGCTATCTAGAAATTCTATATCATTTCCAATCAGTAATATGTCATCCAGATATAATATCAGAAATGCTAGAGAACTACCACTCACTTTCTTGTAAATACAGGCTTCTCCAAAAGTCTGTACAAAACCAAATGCTTTGATCACACTATCAAAGCGTTTATTCCAACTCCGAGAGGCTTGCACCAGTCCATAAATGGATCGCTGGAGCTTGCACACTTTGTTAGCTCCCTTTGGATCAACAAAACCTTCTGGTTGCATCATATACAACTCTTCTTCCAGAAATCCATTCAGTAATGCAGTTTTGACATCCATCTGCCAAATTTCATAATCATAAAATGCGGCAATCGCTAACATGATTCGGACAGACTTAAGCATCGCTGCGGGTGAGAAGGTCTCATCATAGTCAATCCCTTGAACTTGTCGAAAACCTTCCGCAACAAGTCGAGCTTTGTAGACAGTAACATTACCGTCAGCGTCAGTCTTCTTCTTGAAGATCCATTTATTCTCAATTGCTTGCAGATCAATGGGCAAGTCAACCAAAGTCCACACTTTGTTCTCATACATGGATCCCATCTCAGATTTCATGGCTTCTAGCCATTTTGCGGAATCTGGGCTCACCATCGCTTCTTCATAGTTCGTAGGTTCATCATGATCTAGTAGCATGACTTCCAGAACAGGTTTACCGTACCACTCTGGTGCGGATCTTACTCTGGTTGATCTACGAGGTTCGGTAGTAACTTGATCTGAAGTTTCATGATCATTATCATTAGCTTCCTCACTAATTGGTATAGGTGCCACAGAAACCGGTTTCTGTGATGTACTACTTTCCAATAAGGGAACAGGTACAGTTACCTCATCAAGTTCTACTTTCCTCCCACTCACTTCTTTCGAGAGAAACTCCTTCTCTAGAAAGGATCCATTCTTAGCAACGAATGTCTTGCCTTCAGATCTGTGATAGAAGGTGTACCCAACAGTCTCCTTTGGGTATCCTATGAAGACACATTTCTCCGATTTGGGTTCAAGCTTATCAGGTTGAAGCTTTTTCACATAAGCATCGCAGCCCCAAACTTTTAGAAACGACAACTTTGGTTTCTTGCCAAACCACAGTTCATAAGGCATTGTTTCAACGGATTTCGATGGTGCCCTATTTAACGTGAATGCAGCCGTCTCTAAAGCATAACCCCAAAACGATAGCAGTAAATCAGTAAGAGACATCATAGATCGCACCATATCTAATAAAGTACGATTACGACATTCGGACACACCATTACGCTGTGGTGTTCCGGGTGGCGTGAGTTGCGAAACTATTCCGCATTGTTTCAAATGTAGACCAAACTCATAACTCAAATATTCTCCTCCACAATCAGATCATAGAAACTTTATTTTCTTGTTACGATGATTTTCAACTTCACTCTGAAATTCTTTGAACTTTTCAAATGTTTCAGACTTATGCTTCATTAAGTAGATATACCCATATCTGCTTAAATCATCTATGAAGGTGAGAAAAATAACGATATCCGCCAAGAGCCTCAACATTCATCGGACCACATACATCTGTATGTATGATTTCCAACAAATCTGTTGCTCTCTCCATAGTACCGGAGAACGGCGTTTTAGTCATCTTGCCCATGAGGCACGGTTCGCAAGTACCAAGTGATTCATAATCAAGTGATTCCAAAAGTCCATCAGTATGGAGTTTCTTCATGCGCTTTACACCGATATGACCTAAACGGCAGTGCCACAAATAAGTTGCACTATCATTATCAACTCTGCATCTTTTGGCTTCAATATTATGAATATGTGTATCACTACTATCGAGATTCATCAAAAATAGACCACTCTTCAAGGGTGCATGACCATAAAAGATATTACTCATATAAATAGAACAACCATTATTATCTGATTTAAATGAATAACCGTCTCGCATCAAACAAGATCCAGATATAATGTTCATGCTCAACGCTAGCACCAAATAACAATTATTTAGGTCTGATACTAATCCCAAAGGTAGATGTAGAGGTAGCGTGCCGACTGCGATCACATCGACTTTGGAACCATTTCCCACGCGCATCGTCACCTCGTCCTTCGCTAGTGTTCGCTTAATCCGTAGTCCCTGTTTTGAGTTGCAAATATTAGCAACGAAACCAGTATCAAATACCCAGGTGCCACTGTGAACTCTAGTAAGGTACACATCAATAACATGTATATCACATATACCTTTGTTCACCTTGCCATCCTTCTTATCCGCCAAATACTTGGGCAGTTCCGCTTCCAGTGTCCAGTCTGCTTGTAGTAGAAGCACTCAGTTTCAAGCTTAGGTCCAGATTTGGGTTTCTTCTCCTGAGCAGCAACTTGCTTGCTATTCTTCTTGAAGTTCCCCTTCTTCTTCCCTTTGCCCTTTTTATTGAAACTGGCGGTCTTGTTGACCATCAACACTTGATGCTCCTTCTTGATTTCTACCTCTGCAGCCTTTAGCATTGCGAAGAGCTCGGGAATCATCTTATCCATCCCTTGCATGTTATAGTTCATCACGAATCTCTTGTAGCTTGGTGGCAGTGATTGAAGAACTCTGTCAATGACACTATCAACAGGAATATTAACTCCCAGTTGAGTCAAGTGATTATGATACCCAGACATTTTGAGTATATGTTCACTGACAGAACTATTCTCCTCCATCTTGCAGCTATAGAACTTATTGGAGACTTCATATCTCTCAATCCGGGCATTTGCTTGAAATATTAACTTCAACTCCTGGAACATCTCATATGCTCCATGATGTTCAAAACGTCATTGAAGTCCCGATTCTAAGCCGTAAAGCATGGCACACTGAACTATCGAGTAGTCATCAGCTTTGCTCTGCCAGACGTTCATAACATCTGGTGTTGCTCCAGCAGCTGGCCTGGCACCCAGCGGTGCTTCCAGGACGTAATTCTTCTATGCAGCAATGAGGATAATCCTCAAGTTACGGACCCAGTCCATGTAATTGCTACCATCATCTTTCAACTTTGCTTTCTCAAGGAACGCATTAAAATTCAACGGAACAACAGCACGGGCCATCTATCTACAATCAAACATAGACAAGCAAGATACTATCAGGTACTAAGTTCATGATAAATTTAAGTTCAATTAATCATATTACTTAAGAACTCCCACTTAGAAAGACATCCCTCTAATCTTCTAAGTGATCACGTGATCCAAATCACCTAAACCATAACCGATCATCACATGAAATGGAGTAGCTTTCAATGGTGAACATCAATATGTTGATCATATCTACTATATGATTCACGCTCGACCTTTCAGTCTCTGTGTTCCGAGGCCATATCTGCATATGCTAGGCTCGTCAAGTTTAACCTGAGTATTCTATGTGTGTAAAACTGGCTTGCACCCATTGTAGATGGACGTAGAGCTTATCACACCCGATCATCACGTGGTGTCTGGGCACGACGAACTTTGGCAATGGTGCATACTCAGGGAGAACACTTTTATCTTGAAATTTAGTGAGAGATCATCTTATAATGCTACCGTCAATCAAAGCAAGACAAGATGCATAAAAGATAAACATCACATGCAATCAATATAAGTGATATGATATGGCCATCATCATCTTGTACTTGTGATCTCCATATCTGAAGTACCGTGATGATCACCATCGTCACCGGTGCGACACCTTGATCTCCATCGTAGCATCGTTGTCGTCTTGCCAATCTTATGCTTCAACGACTATCACTACCGCTTAGTGATAAAGTAAAGCATTACAGGGCGATTGCATTGCATACAATAAAGCGACAACCATATGGCTCCTGCCAGTTGCCGATAACTCGGTTACAAAACATGATCATCTCATACAATAAAATATAGCATCATGTCTTGACCATATCACATCACAACATGCCCTGCAAAAACAAGTTAGACGTCCCCTACTTTGTTGCTGCAAGTTTTACGTGGCTGCTACGGGCTTAGCAAGAACCGTTCTTACCTACGCATCAAAACCACAACGATAGTTTGTCAAGTTGGTGTTGTTTTAACCTTCGCAAGGACTAGGCGTAGCCACACTCGGTTCAACTAAAGTTGGAGAAACTGACACCCGCCAGCCACCTGTGTGCAAAGCACGGCGGTGAAACCAGTCTCGCATAAGCGTACGCGTAATGTCGGTCCAGGCCGCTTCATCCAACAATACCGCCGTACCAAAGTATGACATGCTGGTAAGTAGTATGACTTATATCGCCCACAACTCACTTGTGTTCTACTC
The DNA here is from genome assembly GCF_003073215.2 of Triticum urartu. Lineage (NCBI taxonomy): Eukaryota > Viridiplantae > Streptophyta > Magnoliopsida > Poales > Poaceae > Triticum > Triticum urartu. The sequence goes on from NC_053022.1 coordinate 111,152,213, forward strand.
GTGCATAACATCAACACATAAAACCTAGCTCGGATGCCACTATTGGGGAACATAGTAATTTCAAAAAAATTCCTACGCACACGCAAGATCATGGTGATGCATAGCAACAAGAGGGGAGAGTGTTGTCTACGTACCCTCGTAGACCGGCAACGGAAGCATTGACACAACATAGAGGAAGTAGTCGTACGTCTTCCCGATCCGACCGATCCAAGTATCGAACGTACGGCACCTCCGAGTTCTGCACACGTTCAACTCGGTGACGTCCCTCGAGCTCCGATCCAGCCGAGTGTTGACGGAGAGTTTCGTCAGCACGACGGCGTGATGACGGTGATGATGTTCTACCGACGCTGGGCTTCGCCTAAGCACTGCTATGATATGACCGAGGTGGAATATGGTGGAAGGGGGCACCGCACACGGCTAAGGAACGATCACGAAGATCAACTTGTGTGTCATGGGGTGCCCCCTTGCCCCCGTATATAAAGTAGGGAGGGGGAGGTGTGGCCAGCCCCTAGGGGTGCGCCTGGAGGAGTCCTACTCCCACCGGGAGTAGGACTCCCCCCTCTTGCCTTGTTGGAGAAGGAAAGGGGAAGGGGGAAAGAGGAAAGGGGGGCGCCCCCCCTTCCTTGTCCTATTCGGACTAGGGGGAGAGGGGGCGTGCGACCTGCCCTGGCCGGCCCTCCTCTTCTCCCTTAGGGCCCATGTAGGCCCATTAACCCCCGGGGGGGTTCCGGTAACCCCCCGGTACTCCGGTAAAATCCCGATTTCACCCGGAACGATTCTGATATTCAAATATAGGCTTCCAATATATCAGTCTTTATGTCTCGACCATTTCGAGACTCCTCGTCATGTCCATGATCACATCCGGGACTCCGAACAACCTTCGGTACATCAAAACACAAAAACCCTAATTACGATCGTCACTAAACTTTAAGCATGCGGACCCTACGGGTTCAAGAACTATGTAGACATGACCGAGACACGTTTTCGGTCAATAACCAATAGTGGAACCTGGATGCTCATATTGGTTCCTACATATTCTACGAAGATCTTTATCGGTCAAACCGCATAACAACATGCGTTGTTCCCTTTGTCATCGGTATGTTACTTGCCCGAGATTCGATCATCGGTATTCCAATACCTAGTTCAATCTCGTTACCGGCAAGTCTCTTTACTCATTCCATAATACATCATTCTGCAACTAACTCATTAGTTGCAATGCTTGCAAGGCTTAAATGATGTGCATTACCGAGTGGGCCCAGAGATACCTCTCCGACAATCAGAGTGACAAATCCTAATCTCGAAATACGCCAACCCAACAAGTACCTTCGGAGACACCTGTAGAGCACCTTTATAATCACCCAGTTACGTTGTGATGTTTGGTAGCACACAGAGTGTTCCTCCGGTAAACGGGAGTTGCATAATCTCATAGTCATAGGAACATGTATAAGTTATGAACAAAGCAATAACAACAAACTAAATGATCAAGTGCTAAGCTAACGGAATGGGTCAAGTCAATCACAGCATTCTCCTAATGATGTGATCTCGTTTAATCAAATGACAACTCATGTCTATGGTTTAGGAAACATAACCATCTTCGATCAACAAGCTAGTCAAGTAGAGGCATACTAGTGACACTCTGTTTGTCTATGTATTCACACATGTATTATGTTTCCGGTTAATACAATTCTAGCATGAATAATAAACATTTATCATGATATAAGGAAATAAATAATAACTTTATTATTGCCTCTAGGCCATATTTCCTTGAGTGCGCTCACGATAATAATTACTATTTTTTACCAGAGAGCGATAAAATATTAATTCCAACTGGAATAGATCAATATATAAATTATTTAGGTCGTCCTAATTTTTCAGAATTTTTGGAGTTGCCGAAGTATTCGAACCATCCAGATTGCTACAGACTATTCTGTTTTTGACAGATTCTGTTTTTCATGTATTGTTTGCTTATTTTGATGAATCTATGGCTAGTATCAGGGGGTATGAACCATAGAGAAGTTGGAATATAGTAGGTTTAACATCAATATAAACAAATAATGAGTTCATTACAGTACATTAAAGTGGTGATTTATTTTCTTATACTAACGGAGCTCATGAGATTTTTCTGTTGAAGTTTTGTGTGGTGAAGTTTTCAAGTTTTTGGATAAAGATTTGATGGATTTTGGAACAAGGAATGGCAAGAGCCTAAGCTTGGGGATGCCCAAGGCACCCCAAGGTAAAATTCAACGACAACCAAAAGCCTAAGCCTGGGGATACCCCGGAAGGCATCCCCTTTTTCGTCTTCGTCTATCGGTAACTTTACTTAAGGCTATATTTTTATTCACCACATGATATGTGTTTTCCTTGGAGCGTCTTGTATGATTTGAATCTTTGTTTTTTAGTTTACCACAATCATCCTTTATGTACACACCTTTTGGGAGAGACACGCATGAATCGGAATTTATTATAATACTCTATGTGCTTCACTTATATCTTTTGAGCTAGATAATTTTGCTCTAGTGCTTCACTTATATCTTTTTAGAGCACGGTGTTGGTTTTATTTTATAGAAAATTATTGATCTCTCATGCTTCACTTATATTATTTTGAGAATCCTTTAGAACAGTATGGTAATTTGCTTTGGTTATAAAATTAGTCCTAATATGATGGGCATCCAGGATGGGTATAATAAAAACTTTCATATAAAGTGCATTGAATACTATGAGAAGTTTGATTCCTTATGATTGTTTTGAGATATAAAGATGGTGATATTAGACTCATGCTAGTGAGTAATTGTGGATTGTAGAAATACTTATGTTAAAGTTTGTGATTCACGTAGCATTCACGTATGGTGAAGCGTTATGTGATGAAGTCGGAGCATGATTTATTTATTGATTGTCTTCCTTATGAGTGGCAGTCGGGAACGAGCGATGGTCTTTTCCTACCAATATATCCCCCTAGGAGCATGCGTGTAGTACTTTGTTTTGATAACTAATAGATTTTTGCAATAAGTATGTGAGTTCTTTATGACTACTGTTGAGTCCATGGATTATAGGCACTCTCACCCTTCCACCATTGTTAGCCTCTCTAGTGCCGAGCAAATTTCGTCGGTACGCAACCCAAGAGACTTGGAGTGGAAGTCTGGAAGTACGTGAGGCAGCCACGAGGCAGGAGGGCGCGCCCCCACCCTCGTGGGCCCCACGGAGCTCCACTGCTACCTCTTGAGCACTATGCTGGTTTTCCCTTGAAGAGGAAAGGGTGATGCAGCAAAGCAGCGTAAGTATTTCCCTCAGTTTTTGAGAACCAAGGTATCAATCTAGTAGGAGATCACGCTCAAGTCCCACGCACCTACACAAACAAATAAGAACCTCGCAACCAACGCGATAAAGGGGTTGTCAAGCCCTTCACGGTCACTTACGAGAGTGAGATCTGATAGATATGATAAGATAATATTTTTGGTATTTTTATGATAAAGAGAAATAAAGATGCAAAGTAACGACAAAGGAAATAACTAAGTATTGGAAGATTAATATGATGAAAGATAGACCCGGGGGCCATAGGTTTCACTATTGGCTTCCTCAAGAGCATAAGTATTACGATGGGTAAACGAATTACTGTCGAGCAATTGATAGAATTGAGCATAGTTATGAGAATATATAGGTATGATCATGTATATAGGCATCACGTTCGAGACAAGTAGACCGAAACGATTCTGCATCTACTACTGTTACTGCACACATCGACCGCTATCCAGCATGCATCTAGAGTATTATTAAGTTCATAAGAACATAGTAATGCTTTAAGGAAGATGGCATGATGTAGAGGGATAAAATCATGCAATATGATATAAACCCCATCTTTTTATCCTCGATGGAAACAATACAATACGTGTCAGTTCCCTTTCTGTCACTGGGATCGAGCACCGCAAGATTGAACCCAAAGCTAAGCACTTCTCCCAGTGCAAGAAAGATCAATCTAGTAGGCCAAACCAAACTGATAATTCGAAGAGATTTGCAAAGATAAAACAATCATACATAAAATAATTCAGAGGAGAATCAAATATTGTTCATAGATAATCTGGATCATAAACCCACAATTCATCGGATCTCGACAAACACACCGCAAAAGAAGATTACATCAAATAGATCTCCAAGAAGATCGAGGAGAACTTTGTATTGAGAACCAAAGAGAGAGAAGAAGCCATCTAGCTAATAACTATGGACCCGTAGGTCTGAAGTAAACTACTCACACAGCACCAGAGAGGCCATGGAGTTGATGTAGAGGCCCTCCGTGATCAATGCCCCCTTCGACGGAGCTCCGGAAAAGGCCCCGAGATGGGATCTCTCGAGTACAGAAGGTTGCGGCGGTGGAATTAGGTTTTCGTGGTGCTCCTGGATGTTTGGGGGGTACTTGGATATATATATATAGGAGGAAGAAGTACGTCGGTGGAGCAACTGAGGGCCCACGAGGGTGGAGGGCGCGCCCCCTGCCTCGTGCCTGCCTCCCTTGTTTCTTGACGCCACTCCAAGTCTCCTGGATCACGTTTGTTGAGAAAATCTCATTCCCGAAGGTTCCATTCCGTTTGGACTCCATTTGATATTCCTTTTCTTCGAAACCCTAAAATAGGCAAAAAAAACAGCAATTTGGGATGGGCCTCCGGTTAGTAGGTTAGTCCCAAAAATGATATAAAAGTGTAAAATAAAGCCCATTAACATCTGAAATAGATAATATAATAGCATGGAGCAATAAAAAATTATAGATACGTTGGAGACGTATCATCCACCACGTACTTCTTTCGCCTATATATACTCTTGTGCCCTAAAAACATCCAGGAGAGCCACGAAACCACTTTTCCACCGTCGCAACCTTCCGTACTCGTGAGATACCATCTGGGACCTTTTCTGGCAATCTGCCGGAGGGGGAATCGATCACGGAGGGCTTCTACATCAACACCATAGCCTCTCCGATGAAGCGTGAGTAGTTTACCACAGACCTTCGGGTCCATAGTTATTAGCTAGATGGCTTCTTCTCTCTCTTTGATTCTCAATACAAAGTTCTCCTCGATGTTCTTGGAGATCTATTCGATGTAATACTCTTTTGCGGTGTGTTTGCTGAGATCTGATGAATTGTGGATTTATGATCAAGATTATCTATGAATATTATTTGGTTCTTCTCTGAATTCTTATATGCATGATTTGATGTCTTTGCAAGTCTCTTCGAATTATCGGTTTAGTTTGGCCTACTAGATTAATCTTTCTTGCAATGGGAGAAGTGCTTAGCTTTGGGTTCAATCTTGCGGTGTCCTTTCCCAGTGATAGTAGGGGCAGCAAGGCACGTATTGTATTGTTTCCATCAAGGATAAAAAGATGGGGTTTATATCATATTGCTTGAGTTTATCCCTCTACATCATGTCATCTTGCCTAATGTGTTACTCTCTTCTTATGAACTTAATACTCTAGATGCATGCTGGATAGCGGTCGATGTGTGGAGTAATAGTAGTATGCAGAATCGTTTCGATCTACTTGACACAGACGTGATGACTATAATCATAATCATGGCCTAGATATTCTCATAACTTTGCGCTTTTCTATCAATTGCTCGGCAGTAATTTGTTCACCCATCGTAATTTATGCTATCTCGAGAGAAGCCACTAGTGAAACCTATGGCCCCGGTGTCTCTTTCTTATTATATTGCATCTCTTTTATTTACATCGCATCTCATTTTATTATTTTGCAATCTTTACTCTCCCATCTATACAACAAAAATACCAAAAGTATTTATCCTATTATCTTTATCAGATCTCACTTTTGCAAGTGGCCGTGAAAGGATTGACAACCCCTTTATCACTTTGGTTGCAAGGTTCTTGATTGTTTGTGTAGGTACTAGGTGACTTGAGCGTTGTCTCCTACTAGATTGATACCTTGGTTCTCAAAACTGAGGGAAATACTTACGCTACTTTGCTGCATCACCCTTTCTTCTTCAAGGCAAAACCAACGCATGCTCAAGAGGTTGCAGGAATGACTTTCATTCTCTCTCTATATTCAGCTGTGGTCAGGCTATGAGTCTTACTCAACTTCACACCTTGCAACACAGGCAAGATCCCTTTCTTTGACTGGTCCATTTTGAACTTCTTCAAAACTTTGCCAAGGTATGTGCTTTGTGAAAGTCCTTTTAAGCGTCTCGATCTATCCCTATAGATCTTGATGCCCAATATGTAAGTAGCTTCACCGAGGTCTTTCTTTGTAAAATTCTTATTCAAATATCCTTTTATGCTATCCAGAAATTCTATATCATTTCCAATCAACAATATGTCATCCACATATAATATCAGAAATGCTACAGAGCTCCCACTCACTTTCTTGTAAATACAGGCTTCACCATAAGTCTGTATAAAACCATATGCTTTGATCACATCATCAAAGCATATATTCCAACTATGAGATGTTTGCACTAGTCCATAGATGGATCACTGGAGCTTGCACACTTTGTAAGCACATTTAGGATCGACAAAACCTTCTGGTTGCATCATATACAATTCTTTTTTAAGAAACTCATTAAGGAATGCAGTTTTGACATCCATTTATCAGATTTCATAATCATAAAATGCGGCAATTGCTAACATGATTCAGACAGACTTAAGCATCGCTACGGGTGAGAAGGTCTCATCATAGTCAACTCCTTGAACTTGTCAAAAACCTTTCGCGACAAGTCGAGCTCTATTGACAGTGATATTACCATCAGTGTTCGTCATCCTCCTAAAGATCCATTTATTCTCAAAGGCTTGCCGATCATCGGGCAAGTCCACCAAAGTCCATAATTTGTTCTAATACATGGATCCTATCTCAGGTTTCATGGCCTCAAGCCATTTATCGGAATCTGGGCTCATCATAGCTTCTTCATAGTTCGTACGTTCGCGTTGTATAACAACATGACTTCCAGGACAGGATTACCGCGCCACTCTGGTGTGGAAAGTGTTCTGGTCGACCTACAAAGTTCAGTAGTAACTTGATCTAAAGTTTCATGATCATTATCATTAGCTTCCTCTCTGGTCCGCGTAGGCATCACGGGAATGGTTTTCTCTGATGTGCTCCTTTCCAATTCGAGAGTAGGTACAATTACCTCATCAAGTTCTACTTTCCTCCCACTCACTACTTTCGAGAGAAACACCTTCTCTAGAAAGGACCCATTCTTGGCAACAAAGATCTTGCCTTCGGATCTATGGTAGAAGGTGTACCCAATAGTTTCCTTAGGGTATCCTACGAAGACGCACTTCTCCGATCTGGGTTCGAGCTTGTAGCGACCTGACCCGAATGGATCAAGTCCCTGTGCTTAAGTGTCATCCCTAGATCGATATGCTAACACACACAGTACTCGAGGATTTATAACAGAGGTAAATCACATGTAAAAAGTAACGTAAATACTATTACCTCAATCCAAATAGCGGAAGTAACAAGGTTGTGGATTCCCATCAACACCAACGGCAAAGTTGAGTGTAGAAATCGTAACCCTAACGTATCACTTACTTGTCGTAAGATATCCTGCAACATGAGACGTTGCAGCCACAGAGGGTCAGTAAATTGAATGTACTGGCAAATTCACACCATAGAGAATGATGAACAATGTCTATCACTACATGCATATATGGCTGGTGGAAAACCTCTATGGTTATATGTTTTTGCGAAAAGCCAATTTTTCCCTACTACAAAGGAATAAATTTTATTTAACTATCATGGTGGTTGTTAATCATTGAGAATGGTTGACAACATTCTCAATCCCAATTAAGTAACATCATTAAACCCAACAAAATTATTTAAAGTCACATGATGAGATTCACATGATAATCCAAGTACTAGATACTCAAAACGTCCATAACCGGGGACACGGCTAATCATGATTAGTTTATACACTCTGCAGAGGTTTGCACACTTTTCCCCACAAGACTCGATCTCCTCCGTTGGATTTCTCGCACTACATGGTGTTTGAGAAACGGATGACCGAGACATAGTCTTTCAGAAGCGTTTGCACCTTACGATGGGTAGACCGTACCACCTACAACCCCTACATCTGCTAGTCTACCACTGTAAGAGTTCACATGACTTAATCAACTATGCTAGAGCCCATAATAGCTTGTGGCTGCACACGGAAGTTTCTAGTGTGAATAATCTCATGATCCCTTTGAGCCTGGGTGGCGGTCCATAAAAAAAATAGGCAATCTTGGAATACCCAGGTGCCTAGACAGGCAATCGCTGGAATACCCAGGTGCCTCAATCCACCCAGATGTGTGTTAAAGTTGCCACCTTAAGTAAACCATTAATTAACAATCTCACATCTGTCATGAAATACTCTCAAACCCAATCCACGTCTACGAGCATAGCATGGCAATATAAGAATAACGTAATAGTAACTCCCAAGGTTTAAATGCAGGGAAATAGGTTCCTACCTCATCAACTACTTCCCAATACCCACATGTTATCAATCCTATTCATGCAATGTTTGAGGGTGAAACTAATGCATAAAAACTGGGTATGAAAGGAATATGATCAAAGTGTGAACTTGCCTGCAATGTTGATGAAGATGATTCGCACTCATAACTCTTGATAGTTCTACTCATCACACTCCAGTCAATCTATCGTAAGCAAGCAATAGTAACCACACATAAGCAATCACTCAAAATATCAGAAAGATTGAAGAAGACGATTCGAAAAACTTCAAAACCAAGCAAATAACACTTGCAACATAAAACAATTTCTAACAGTACCAAAATTATGTGAATTTGGCCTTATCAGAAAGTTTAGGTCAAGAGCTTCGATTTGCAAAAAGAATCAACTCAAACGGAGCTACAAAACTCAAGTTATGATCAAAAGAAGTTTGAATCTAAATCTGTTCTAATTCAAATTTTAAAATTTTCAAAACCTGTTTGAGTTGGATTACTGGATAGAGGAGATCATAACGAAGTCGTGAGCGTTGGTTTCGTTGAATTTGGACAAACGAGTGAAAAGTAATGATCGTTTGAAGTTCAGGGACTAAACTGTAAAGAAAGTTCCTCGTGAATAGGCCCCTGACGTAAATAAACAGAAAAAAGAAAAAAAATCTAAATAGCGAACGTTCGCTACCGAACACTACCGAACGAAATTGTTCGCTAGAGAACCCTAACTAATGAACGTCCATTAAATAAACCTAACTAAAAAGAAAACCGATCTAAACCTAACTAACCGAAAAGAACCGAAATAAAAACCGTCCTAGGGTTTTACCGGACGGGGCAGTTTTCCGTTGGAAAACCGGCGGCGAAATTCTGGCGGCTTCAAGCGGCGGCGAGCGTCGGCGGGGAGCGGGGCGATGGCTGCGGGCGAGCAGCAGCAAGGCGCGGCGCGGCAGCGGGGAGCGGTGGCGCGGTGCGGGCAGGGCAGCAGCGCTGGCGGCGGTGCGGCGCTAGCTGCGGCGGCGAAGTCAGGCGGCAGGCGGCTGTGCTAGGGCGCGGCGGCGAGATGCGGTGAGGTGCGAGGCGAGGGGGAGGAGAGACGGGCCCCGGGGCGGCGCCTTTTATGAGGAGGGGCGAGGAGAGGCGTGGGCGAGGGGGCAGGAGGAGGCTGGAGACGGCACGACCGTCGAGGTCGGCGGGGCGTCGTGCTCACGACGAACTCCCGTCGGGAGGAGGAAGGCGGCAGGGCGCTGGGCCACGGCCTGGCGACGCGGTCGGCTGGGCCCTGAGCCGGCCCAGTCGGCGACGGAGGTTTTTTTAAGATTTTCCAGACAACGAAAAAAATAAACAAAACAAAATAAATTAAAAAAAATTATATAGGCATATAATATACCAAAATTTGCAGAAAAAGATTTTCTACAACATGGACATTTTTATAATGCCAAATAAAATCCTCACAAATTTAGATAATTCAAAGAGTGCTTACTGGTCTAATAAAATCCAATAAAAATTATTTTAAAAATACCAAAATGATTTCAAATAAATTTTTCTCCAATTTTCTGATGTAGGGAATCATGTTACCCTATTTTCCATATATTTTTATTTTGGAGAAAATAATTTGAATAAATCTCAAATAACTCCAAATTGGGAATAAATTCAAAGGGGTTTTGAATTTTAATTCTTTGAAACTCCCAACTCATATTTCATATGTTTTTGAAGAAGTCATTTTATCTTCGCTCTTGAAAATCATTGAGTTGCATAAAGTTTCTGGATTGGAAATATTTTCCAAATGAAATTCAAATGTTTTCAAAAACCCTTGTCATTTAAATAAATGGAAGAAGTTATGTCATCTTCTCTCGAGGGTTTTGTATTTGAAAAGAATTTGTATTCACAGAGATCAAAATGAACAATGAAAGTTTGGGAAAGTCCTTTTATTCCCTCTCATTTAACTTTCAAAAAGTTTTGAATTTCACTCAATCAATCTCACAACAATCAAACAATCAATCAATCTATCTATTTATTATAACATTCCAAAATTTAGAATTTTGGGATGTTACAGAGCTTATCAGGCTGAAGCCTTTTGACATAAGTGTCGCACCCCCAAACTTTTAAGAAACGACAGCTTAGGGTTTCTTGCCAAACCATAGTTCATACAGTGTTGTCTCAATGGATTTAGACGGTGCCCTATTTAACGTGAATGCGGCTGTCTCTAATGCATAACCCCAAAATGATGAAGGAAAATCAGTAAGAGACATCATAGAATGCACAATATCTAATAAAGTATGGTTATGACGTTCGGACACACCATTACGCTCTAGTGTTCCAGGTGGCATGAGTTGTGAAACAGTTCCACATTGTTTTAATTGAAGGCCAAACTTGTAACTCAAACATTCGCCTCTGCGATCAGATCATAGAAACTATATTTTCTTATTACAATGATTCTCCACTTCACTCTAAAATTCTTTGAACTTATCAAATGTTTCAGACTTGTGTTTCATCAAGTAGATATACCCATACCTACTCAAATCATCTGTGAAGGTCAGAAAATAACAATACCCGCCACATGCTTCAACACTCATCGGACGCATACATCGCTATGTATTATTTCCGATAAGTCATTAGCTCGGTCCATTGTTCCGGAGAACGGAGTTTTAGTCATCTTACCCATGAGGCATGGTTCACAAGTATCAAATGATTCATTATCAAGTGATTCCAAAAGTTCATCCACATGGAGTTTCTTCATGCGCTTTACACCAATATGACCTAAACGGTAGTGCCACAAGTATGTTGCACTATTATTATCAACATTGCATATTTTGGTATCAATATTATGAATATGTGTATCACTATGATCGAGATTCAATAAACCATTCACACTGGGTGTATGACCATAGAAGGTTTTATTCATGTAAACAGAACAACAATTATTCTCTGACTTAGATGAATAACCGTATTGCATTAAACATGATCTAATCATATTCATGCTCAACGCAAAAACCAAATAACAGTTATTTAGGTTCAACACTAATCCCAAGGTAGAGGGGGGGTGTGGTGGTGATCGTATCAACCTTGGAATTACTTCCAACACAAATCGTCACCTCGCGCTTAACTAGTCTCTGTTCATTCTGCAACTCTTGTTTCGAGTTACTAATCTTAGCAACTGAACCGGTATCAAATACCCAGGGGTTACTATGAACAGTAGTAAGGTACACATCAATAACATGTATATCAAATATACCTTTGTTCACTTTGCCATCCTTCTTATCTGTCAAGTATTTGGGGCAGTTCCTCTTCTAGTGACCATTTCTTTTGCACTAGAAGCACTCAGTTTCAGGCTTGGGTCCAGCTTTGGGCTTGTTCATGGGAGCGACAACTTGCTTGACATTCTTCTTGAAATTCCCTTTCTTTCCCTTGCCCTTTTTCTTGAAACTAGTGGTCTTATTAAGCATCAACACTTGATGATCTTTATTGATTTCTACCTCCGCCGATTTTAGCACCGCGAAGAGCTCAGAAATCGTTTTAGTCATCCCTTGCATATTATAGTTCATCACGAAGCTCTAGTAGCTTGGTGATAGTGACTGGAGAACTCTGTCAATCACTATCTTATCTGGAAGATTAACTCCCACTTGATTCAAGCAATTGTAGTACCCAGACGTTCTGAGCACATGCTCACTGGCTGAGCTATTCTCCTCCATCTTGTAGGCAAAGTACTCGTCAGAGGTCTTATACCTCTCAACACGAGCATGAGCCTGGAATACCAATTTCCGCTCTTGGAGCATCTCATATGTTCTATGGCATTCAAAATGTCTTTGGAGCCCCGATTCTAAGCCGTAAAGCATGGCGCACTAAACTATCAAGCAGTCATCAGATTGAGCTTTGCCAAACGTTCATAATGTCTGCATTAGCTCCTGCAACAGGTCTGTCACCTAGAGGTGTATCAAGGACATAATTCTTCAGTACAGCAATGAGGATAATCCTCATATCATAGACCCAGTCCGCATTATCGCTGCGATCAACTTTCAACTTAGTTTTCTCTAGGAACGTATCAAAAATGAGGAAGCTACATTACGGGCTCTTGAACTACAACATAATTGCAAAGACATTTTGACTATGTTCCTGATAAATCTTAGTTCAATTAATCAAATTACTGAACTCACACTTAAATCAACATCCTTCAAGTTATCTAAGTGATACATGATCCAAATCAACTAACCCATGTCCGATCATCACATGAGATGGAGTAGCCATCAATGGTGAACATCGTCATGTTGATCATATCTACTATATGACACATGTTCGACCTTTCGGTCTCCAGTGTTCCGAGACCATGTCTGTACATGCTAGGCTCGTCAAGTTTAACCCAAGTATTCTGCATGTGCAAAACTGTCTTACACCCATTGTATGTGAACATAGAGTCTATCACACCTGATCATCACGAGGTGCTCCGAAATGACGAACTTTGGTAATGGTGCATACTCAGGGAGAACACTTTTATCTTGAAATTTAGTGAAGGGATCATCCTATAATTCTACCGTTGTTCTAATCAAAATAAGATGCATAAAGGATAAACATCACATACAATCAAAATATGTGACATGATATGGCCATCATCATCTTGTGCTTTTGATCTCCATCTTCAAAGCATCGTCATGATCTCCATCATCACCGGCTCAACACCTTGATCTCCATCGTTGTGTCAGGGTCGTCTCGCCAACTATTTCTTCTACAACTATTGCTAACGCATAGCGATAAAGTAAAGCAATTACATGGCGCTTGCATTTCATACAATAATTAAGAGACAACCCTAAGGCTCCTGCCGGTTGTCGATATTACAAAACATGATCATTGAGGGAGTCCAGGATTAGGGGGTCCTCGAACTGCCGGACTATATCCTTTGGCCGGACTGTTGGACTATGAAGATATAAGATTGAAGACTTCGTCTCGTGTCCGGGTGGGAATCTCCTTTGCCTGGAAGGCAAGCTTGGCAATTTGGATATGTATATCTCCTCCCTTGTAACCGACTCTGTGTAACCCTAGCCCCCTCCGGTGTCTATATAAACCGGAGGGTTTAGTCCGTATGACAACAACAATCATAATCATAGGCTAGCTTCTAGGGTTTAGACTCTACGATCTCGTGGTAGATCAACTCTTGTAATACTCATATCATCAAGATCAATCAAGCAGGAAGTAGGGTATTACCTCCATCGAGAGGGCCCGAACCTGGGTAAACATTGTGTCCCCCGCCTCCTGTTACCATCCGCCTTAGACGCACAGTGCGGGACCCCCTACCCGAGATTCGCCGGTTTTGACACCGACATTGGTGCTTTCATTGAGAGTTCCACTGTGTCGTCACCATAAGGCTTGATGGCTCCTTCGATCATCGGCAACAATGCGATCCAGGGTGAGGTTTTTCTCCCCGGACAGATCTTCGTATTCAGCGGCTTCGCACTGCGGGCCAACTCGTTTGGCCATCTGGAGAAAATCGAGAGCTACGCCCCTGGCCGTCAGGTCAGGTTTGGAAACTTAAAATATGCTGCCGACATCCGCGGAGACTTGATCTTCGACGGATTCGAGCCCTTCTCAGGTGCGCCGCACAGTCACGACGAGCGTGACTTAGCTCTACCGTTGGACGGTGTTTGGGAGATCACACATGTGGCTAGTCCGGCCCTCAATCCAAAGCAGATTGTGCCGCCCGAGGACATGTGGATGGACCCCGCCACGGAGGTCGCACACTCAGCGGCAATAGAGCCAAATACTGACTTCACCTCCTATGAGACCTGTGTTGCCGGACCCTTGGATTCGTCCCCGGCCATAGGCTCTGAACCGCCTACGTCCGTGCCCATCGAATCTAACTGGGCACCGATCATGGCGTTTACCTCCGCGGATATCTTTCAGCACTCGCCCTTGGGTGACGCGCTAAATTCATTGAGGTCTCTCTCCTTGTCAGGAGACCCTTGGCCGAACTATGTCCGGCTTGAGTGGGAAGCGGACGACGAAGAAATTCGTTACCCACCCACCACCCACTTAATAGCAACTGTCGACGATTTAACTGACATGCTTATTTTCGACTCTGAAGACATCGACGGTATGGACGACGATGCAGGAGAGGAACAGGAACCACCATCGACAGGGCGCTGGACAGCTACTTCATCACACGATGTATACATGGTGGACACACCCAAAGAAAACAATGACGAGGAACGGAAGGATGCAGCGGAGGGTAATCCCCTCGAGAAGCAACCAAAGCGACGACATAGGTGCCGCTCCAAATCCCACCTCGGCAAAAACAGTGATAACAGCGCAAGAAAGAATAATACCCCGGTCGACTCCAAGGCAAACGACGACTACATGGACCCAGCGATAGAGCAGGATGAACCAGCGGACGGCGAACATAGTACGGAGCCGTTGTCCGATCACGGCGACGCCGAGGGTAAAGCTCACCAACCTGTCTCCAGAGAGGAGAACAGTCCGGACGACGATGCACACATCATCCCAGAAAGGCACTTGGAGCAAGAGAACCTCCATAGAAGGCTTATTGCCACCGCGAGGAGTCTAAAGAAGCAGAAGCAAAGGCTTAAAGCTGCACAAAATACACTCAACAATAGATGGAACAAAGTGCTCGACACTGAAGAAAAGTACGGTGGCAGTCGCCACACAAAGAGCTATCCAAAGCGCAAGCTGCTGCCTAAATTCGATGACGAGGCTTTAGAGCCTACACAGCCAAAAAATAAAATGGCCGATCAGCCGGATCGACCACCCCGTGGCCACGATAGGGCGGCTAACGATGTCGAACATAAGTCAGTACATGATTTACGTGAGGACTTGCACCAAAAAGCCGGTCTGACCAGGTCCATCTACGGATCTTGGAAGCATGCTCCGGCACATAATCAAAACCGAACACTACAACCGTCAGAATGCCATGACACATTCAAATACAGGGGTGCCGCGCACCCCCTATGCTTCACCGATGAGGTGCTGGATCATGAATTTCCCGAGGGATTCAAACCCGTGAACATAGAGGCATACGACGGCACGACAGACCCTGGGGTCTGGATCGAGGACTTTATCCTCCATATCCACATGGCTCGCGGAGATGATCTCCACGCCATCAAATATGTGCCCCTCAAGTTGAAAGGACCAGCTCGGCACTGGCTGAAGAGCCTCCCTGAAAACTCAATTGGAAGTTGGGAAGAGCTTGAGGATGCTTTTAGGGCTAATTTTCAAGGGACCTATGTCCGACCTCCGGACGCAGACGATTTAAGTCACATAATTCAACAGCTCGGAGAGTCAGCCCAAAAGCTTTGGAACAGATTCCTCACTAAGAAGAATCAAATTGTCGACTACCCGGACGCCGAAGCCTTAGAGGCTTTCAAACACAGTGTCTGGGACGAATGGCTCGCCAGACACCTCGGCCAGGAAAAACCGAGGACAATGGCAGCCCTAACAAGCCTGATGACCCGCTTTTGCGCGGGCGAAGATAGTTGGTTGGCCCATAGCGGCACCAGCGACCCAGGCACATCCGAAGTCAGGGATGGCAATGAAAAACCACGACGCAATAAAAGCAAGCGTCGAAACAATGAAGACAGCCCAGACAACACGACGGTAAACGCCGGATTCAGGGGCTCTCGACCCGATCAACAGAAAAGCCATTCAAAGGCAGCAGAGATGGACCGTCCAGCCTAAACAAGATTCTAGATAGATTATGTCAGATCCATGGCACCTCCGACAAACCTGTAAATCACACCAACAGAGAATGCTGGGTCTTCAAGCAGGCCGGCAAGCTAAACGCCGAACACAAGGGGAGGGAGACACCAAGTGAAGACGAGGATGAGCCTCGCCAGCAAAACACTGGGGGACAAAAAAATTCCCACCAGAGGTCAAAACAGTGAACATGATTCATGTAACGAAGAGGAGGAGCAAACACGCACTCCGAGACGTATGCGCCGTGGAGCCCGTCACCCCCAAGTTCAACCCCTGGTCGACCTGCCCGATCACTTTTGATCGCAAGGATCACTCGACTAGTATCCGGCACGGAGGATCGGCTGCCTTGGTACTAGACCCAATATTTGACGGATACCATCTCACCCGAGTCCTTATGGATGGCGGCAGTAGTCTTAATCTGATATATCGGGACACAGTCCGCAAAATGAGGATAGACCCGACAAGAATCAGCCAAAGCAATACTACCTTTAAAGGAGTAATACCAGGCCCAGAAGCCCGCTGCACGGGCCATTCTCAATCCCAATTAAGTAACATCATTAAACCCAACAAAATTATTTAAAGTCACATGATAATCCAAGTACTAGATACTCAAAACGTCCATAACCGTGGACACGACTAATCATCATTAGTTTATACACTCTGCAGAGGTTTGCGCACTTTTCCCCACAAGACTCGATCTCCTCCGTTGGATTTCTCGCACAACATAGTGTTTGAGAAACGGATGACCGAGACATAGACTTTCAGAAGCGTTTGCACCTTACGATGGGTAGACCGTACCACCTACAACCCCTACATCTGCAGTCTACCACTGTAAGAGTTCACACGACTTAATCAACTATGCTAGAGCCCATAATAGCTTGTGGCTGCACACGGAAGTTTCTAGTATGAATAATCTCATGATCCCTTTGAGCCTGGGTGGCGGTCCATAAAAAAAAGGCAATCCTGGAATACCCAGGTGCCTAGACAGGCAATCGCTGGAATACCCAGGTGCCTCAATCCACCCAGATGTGTGTTAAAGTTGCCACCTTAAGTAAACCATTAATTAACAATCTCACATCTGTCATGAAATACTCTCAAACCCAATCCACGTCTACGAGCATAGCATGGCAATATAAGAATAACGTAATAGTAACTCCCAAGGTTTAAATGCAGGGAAATAGGTTCCTACCTCATCAACTACTTCCCAATACCCACATGTTATCAATCCTATTCATGCAATGTTTGAGGGTGAAACTAATGCATAAAAACTGGGTATGAAAGGAATATGATCAAAGTGTGAACTTGCCTGCAATGTTGATGAAGATGATTCGCACTCATAACTCTTGATAGTTCTACTCATCACACTCCAGTCAATCTATCGTAAGCAAGCAATAGTAACCACACATAAGCAATCACTCAAAATATCAGAAAGATTGAAGAAGACGATTCGAAAAACTTCAAAACCAAGCAAATAACACTTGCAACATAAAACAATTTCTAACAGTACCAAAATTATGTGAATTTGGCCTTATCAGAAAGTTTAGGTCAAGAGCTTCGATTTGCAAAAAGAATCAACTCAAACGGAGCTACAAAACTCAAGTTATGATCAAAAGAAGTTTGAATCTAAATCTGTTCTAATTCAAATTTTAAAATTTTCAAAACCTGTTTGAGTTGGATTACTGGATAGAGGAGATCATAACGAAGTCGTGAGCGTTGGTTTCGTTGAATTTGGACAAACGAGTGAAAAGTAATGATCGTTTGAAGTTCAGGGACTAAACTGTAAAGAAAGTTCCTCGTGAATAGGCCCCTGACGTAAATAAACAGAAAAAAGAAAAAAAATCTAAATAGCGAACGTTCGCTACCGAACACTACCGAACGAAATTGTTCGCTAGAGAACCCTAACTAATGAACGTCCATTAAATAATCCTAACTAAAAAGAAAACCGATCTAAACCTAACTAACCGAAAAGAACCGAAATAAAAACCGTCCTAGGGTTTTACCGGACGGGGCAGTTTTCCGTTGGAAAACCGGCGGCGAAATTCTGGCGGCTTCAAGCGGCGGCGAGCGTCGGCGGGGAGCGGGGCGATGGCTGCGGGCGAGCAGCAGCAAGGCACAGCGCGCAGCGGGGAGCGGTGGCGCGGCGGCAGGGCGGCGGCGCGGTGCGCAGTGCGGCGCTAGCTGCGGCGGCGAAGTCCGGCGGCAGGCGGCAGTGCTAGGGCGCGGCGGCGAGATGCGGTGAGGTGCGAGGCGAGGGAGGAGGAGAGACGGGCCCGGGGCGGCACCTTTATGAGGAGGGGCGGGGAGGCGTGGGCGGAGGGGGCAGGAGGAGGCCGGAGACGGCACGGCCTTCGAGGCGGCGGGGCGTCGTGCTCACGAGGACTCCCGTCGGGAGGAGGAAGGCGGCGGGTGCTGGGCCACGGCCTGGGCGACGCGGTCAGCTGGGCCCTGAGCCGGCCCAGTCGGCGACGGAGGTTTTTTTTTAAGATTTTCCAAACAACGGAAAAAAATAAACAAAACAAAATAAATAAATAAAAAAGTTATATAGGCATATAATATACCAAAAATTGCAGAAAAAGATTTTCTACAATATGGACATTTTTATAATGCCAAATAAAATCCTCACAAATTCAGATAATTCAAAGAGTGCTTACTGGTCTAATAAAATCCAATAAAAATCATTTAAAAATACCAAAATGATTTCAAATAAATTTTTCTCCAATTTTCTGATGTAGGGAATCATGTTACCCTATTTTCCATATATTTTTATTTTGGAGAAAATAATTTGAATAAATCTCAAATAACTCCAAATTGGGAATAAATTCAAAGGGGTTTTGAATTTAATTCTTTGAAACTCCCAACTCATATTTCATATGTTTTTGAAGAAGTCATTTTATCTTCGCTCTTGAAAATAATTGAGTTGCATAAAGTTTCTGGATTGGAAATATTTTCCAAATGAAATTCAAATGTTTTCAAAAACCCTTGTCATTTAAATAAATGGAAGAAGTCATGTCATCTTCTCCTTGAGGGTTTTGTATTTGAAAAGAATTTGTATTACACGAGATCAAAATGAACAATGAAAGTTTGGGAAAGTCCTTTTATTCCCTCTCATTTAACTTTCAAAAGTTTCGAATTTCACTCAATCAATCACACAACAATTAAACAATCAATAAATCTATCTATTTATTATAACATTCCAAAATTTAGAATTTTGGGATGTTACAGGATGTTACAAACCTACCACCCTTAAAATGAATCTCATCCTTGAGATTCGGAGAGGCTAGCAAGAAAAGGTTAGGGTTTGGGGGTCTCCTCAAAATCCATCAGTTGTCACAGGAGGGGGTCTGGGGTGCTACCACCCTTAGAAGCATGGTTATGGTTCCATCAAAGCTCATATACTTCATCCATATTGTTAACCGTGTCGGTCTTCTCAGATCTTCCGGATAATTCCATATCCGGGCTCTTCTGATAGTGGCATAACCTTTTCCTCAATTCTTCTGTCTTTCATCTTGGTAAGGTTCTTCTGTGACTGGGTCTTCTTAGCTGACGAGTCTGGCGCCAAAACTAAACAACTATTGATATCTCATGGTGGTCAACAATTTATGCTTCCTTCTACAGGAAATGGGTCTGGTTGATCCTCACCGTATAACCTACGGTTGGAAAAGCTGCCTTGTACAAGGGAAAATTTTCTTATACCATTCTAAGGTTTAAACAGGGTTTTGATCATCGTCTCTCTACTATTGGTAAGTCACTCAGATTTACCATCCCATATAGCAAGGCGAACAATAAGAGTAAGTCGGTATGGTGATCAATCCATCCCGCACCCAAATCATTACCTTGTATACGGTTTAGCGAATCTCGCATTCTAACACTCGGTCATCCTCACAAGCATTGCAGAATTTCTCTTGTCGACGAACCAAGGTTCGGATAAATCCATTGATTCTGCAAACCAAACAAACATCTATCGTTCCTTCACAACTCTCAGGTTTTGCGTTACTCCGATAAAATCGTCTACCGATAAACATCGTATCTTCCTCCAGGGTTTTTCCTTCAGCAAGAATGTGCTTGCTTCTTGGCAGGTCCTGGGGCCTGTGGGTTATGGCCCATCTCATCACTTGTAGTCCTTGAACTTATCATCGGGCAACTAATCATTACTCCAACTTCCAACTTCCTAGTATTCTTAAATCCATCCAATTGTATTGTCTTCCTTCCTTCTATTGGCACCAAACTAGGACATGATTACTCAGACTCATCATGGAGTTTCCATTGATCCATATTTCCGACATCATGCCTCCTTTATATCCAATAGTAATTTATCTCTTCATCCTCGTGGGATATCCCACATACCGAGATAAAAACTTATGAAGTCTATATTCCACTTCGTGGAACATCATTATCCTTTCCAGGGTCAAGCGTCCTTACAGGGGAATATTGGCCATCTCTGCATGGCACTTCTTCAACTGGGAAACGTGAAACACATCTTGAACTCCTGACAGTCCTTCGGGTGACTCCAACTTGTTGTCCACTTCTCCCATACGCTCCAATACTCGGTATGGTCCTACAAATCTCGGGGCTAACTGTCCCTTAACTCCAAATCATTTAACTCCTCGCAGAGGGGTCACACGAAGACATGCTCTATCTCCAATTTCATAGACTACCTCCTTGCTTTTTTTAGTCTGCATAACTCTTCTGCCTGGACTGAGCTACCTTCAGTCTATCTCGAATCAACTTAACATTCTCTTCTGACTCCTTGATCACATTTGGTCCAAATAACTAATGGTCTCCAACTTCATCCCACATACTCTTGGGGTATCACACATATCGAAACAAAACTCATATTTACTTTGTCTGAAATCCACTCACTGGAGTATCCTTATCTTTTCCAGGGGTCAAGGGTTCTTACAGGGTACTACCACCCTTAAAATGCACAAATCTTCCATAGACTATATTTCTCATATCCTTAAAAATGGTCAAAATTCTTCTTCATAGGGTAACAACTCATAAAATCCATATCAGTACCAACGATGCTAACTTTATTCATTCTCAAGTGATTACAATCTCTCGCTTTTCCATTACATGTCTCAACTCAACACCTCAATATAAAAGAAAATGGTCTCACTTCTACTACTCCATTTCTTTTGTTGCAAACTCAACTATCTAGCACAAGTTTCCTTCTCCTTGGGGCATTCTCTGGCAAAGTGCCCTGCTCCATTACAACTAAAATGTATTACTTCTGACAAGTATCGAGGTTTCCTTTTTGGGCAATTGTTGAGGTAGTGCCCTGACTCCTTGCACCTGTAACAGGTGATATGACTCAGGTCCTTCCTGGAATCCAATCTGCTTCTCTTCCTGGACCTTTCCATGCCAATCATGGCTTCTATTTCTTATGGGTCATATTCTACTTCCTCTGTCGGGAATTATAATAGATCCCCATTCAAACAATTTTGGGAGATGTGTCCTTCTTCTCCACATGAATAGCAAGACTTAGTGCAGGGTTTACTCGGGTCTTCTTTAGGTGTGTCCTCCATCTCTTCCTTCATCACAACTTCTTCTAAAATTTCCATGAGGGCTCCTTTCATTACTTCTTTCTTCTGCTGGATGGTTCGTTGTACCATGGGGTAAATGTGACACTGAGTAGGATAGTGGGTAGTCCCTTCACACAAGAAACAAGTAATCTGCCTAGTTGGGCATTCTTCAACCGGGTGACTTCCTTTACAATTAGGGCATTCATCCTTGTGTTCTTTATGGGTGTGTCCTATTCTCCACAAATCTTGCATGCACAAGGTTTCTTCATATCCTTTCCATAAGGCTTCAACTTCTGGGACACAAACCGAGACTTTGGCAAAGTCAACTTAAATTCTCTTCAGGTGGTTACTCCTTGCCATCCATTCATGGTTTGGTACATCCTCCACCAAGTAGCAGCACCTCTTTCAAAGCATTGAAGAGCATGCTGGGTCATATCATTTCCAACTATAAGGTTATTCTTCATGTGATCCTCCATGTTCTGAATCCATCGGTCTGTCTCCAACTGACTCATCGGTCCAGAATATACAAGCTCATCTCCATTCATCCTCTATTGGGTCCATGTGGGTTTGGGGTAAGATAAGAGAGAGGGAGAGGGATACACACAATACAAACAAAAGTTTTGAAAAGACAGATTTTATTTGTAGCCGTCGGGAAAAACATCAAACAAATGACAACTCACAAACATCGCATCTAACGTAGGTATATAACAGGGGTTTGGTCTTCTAAAGGTCAATAAATCTTCAACGTCTCCAAACTCTTCAAGCCTTTTTCATGCCTCCAATGGCTTCTTCCGATCATGCTTGTCTTTCTCAAGTTCTTTTGCCAGATCAACTCTGTTGACGCGAAGTCTCTTGTGACGTCCTTTAATATTCTGGAGTTGCATTCCAAACTTCTGGTTTCAACATCCTTCGCATGAACCACGGTCCTACTGTCCTTCAGTTCCTGACGAATCTCCGGTATCTCGAGGTTTTGCTCCTCCAGCTTGGCTACTTCAGCTTCTTGGACCTAAGTTCTTCACGAAATGCTTCCTTGTCAAAATACAGCTTCCTGCGGGTCCGTCTTAAAATTCCTGATGTAATTCTCCAGATCCTGGTGATACACCAGCTAAGGTTAAAACTACATCATTTGCTGATAGATGCTCCATCAGCCTTCTACCATCCAATCCTTCCGAAGAAATGCATGCTTAGCTCAGCTCGGTGACCATAGTATCAGTGGCGATGACATCACGGATAACTGTGTTTCTGCCCTTGTCATTGCCATGAGCTATCTTCCATAGTTGATATCTCCTGCCTTAGGGTTTTCTTGACAAAACTTTGAGGTTTTTAACTCTCCATGCTCGGTCTTTCTCCGATACACCTTGATCTTAGGTATTGACGGCCAAGTTCCATAAGGGGTGCCTTCCTAGGTCATACAAATCTGGAAAATTCTACAAGGCCTTCAGATTCGCCTAGTCTTTGGAGTCTTCAACCGTTGTAGTTTCCATCATTATAATATACGGTAAAATCCTCTTCATTCCGATGTGGTCTTAGTGGTCCCATATCTTGTACTTCTTGGAGTGGTCTCATTAGCCGAATCTTCGAGTGGTCAAAAAAATGAAAAGGGGTATGGTCTCACTAAAAGGGTATTTTTGAATAAGCTCAAAAGAGAAGAGAGGTAAAAGATCCTTTTGAAAAGAAAGTTGTAGAGAAAAATCTTTCCTATGGGCTTGCCAGTTTCTAGGGGTCACGTCCTACAGTCAACATGTGCTCTGATACCATCTTGTAGCGACCTGACCCAAATGGATCAAGTCTCTGTGCTTAAGTGTCATCCCTAGATCGGTATGCTAACACACACAGTACTCGAGGATTTATAACAGAGGTAAATCACATGTAAAAAGTAACGTAAATACTATTACCTCAATCCAAATAGCGGAAGTAACAAGGTTGTGGATTCCCATCAACACCAACGGCAAAGTTGAGTGTAGAAATCATAACCCTAACGTATCACTTACTCGTCGTAAGATATCCTGCAACATGAGACGTTGCAGCCACAGAGGGTCAGTACATTGAATGTACTGGCAAATTCACACCATAGAGAATGATGAACAATGTCTATCACTACATGCATATATGGCTGGTGGAAAAGCTCTATGGTTATATGTTTTTGCGAAAAGCCAATTTTTCCCTACTACAAAGGAATAAATTTTATTTAACTATCATGGTGGTTGTTAATCATTGAGAATGGTTGACAGCATTCTCAATCCCAATTAAGTAACATCATTAAACCCAACAAAATTAATTTAAAGTAACGTGATGAGATTCACATGATAATCCAAGTACTAGATACTCAAGATGTCCATAACCGGGGACACGGCTAATCATGATTAGTTTATACACTCTGCAGAGGTTTGCACACTTTTCCCCACAAGACTCGATCTCCTCCGTTGGATTTCTCGCACTACATGGTGTTTGAGAAACGGATGACCGAGACATAGTCTTTCAGAAGCGTTTGCACCTTACGATGGGTAGACCGTACCACCTACAACCCCTACATCTGCTAGTCTACCACTGTAAGAGTTCACATGACTTAATCAACTATGCTAGAGCCCATAATAGCTTGTGGCTGCACACGGAAGTTTCTAGTGTGAATAATCTCATGATCCCTTTGAGCCTGGGTGGCGGTCCATAAAAAAAATAGGCAATCTTGGAATACCCAGGTGCCTAGACAGGCAATCGCTGGAATA